>NW_022681466.1:45339595-45502013 GCF_009764315.1 Trachypithecus francoisi | reverse complement strand
CATTCTGATTGATATGGTGAACTTAAGGGATTATTAAGGGCCTTGTTTTGGCTTCTCAGTGGGGAACCACTCTATCATCTCTGAATGTTAAAGGTGATCCCACAGAGCTCAAGAGAAGAGGCAATATGGTATGAACCAGTTTTAAAGTTTGCAATACCAAGACAACAAGGATCAACACTTTGAAGCAAGATGAATAAATTAAAATTCTTGGTTAGACATTAAAGCATTCTTGCCAAGAATAAGTGTACACTGTATGGAGGGATATTTGATTCCTACATACGAGTCCCAATATGCCCATTACATTTGTTTATGGGAGACAATGCACGTTGAAGGTAATTTACATTCCTTGGCAATCAAGTTACTGTTATAGACAACGTCTTTTATTGTTCCATCTGGCACTTGCAAACACCATTCTTGAAGAACCTAGAAGTGAAGGTCAGTTACTCTGTTTATCAGGAACAGAACCAAATAAAAACAAATTTTTGAGAAAGCAACCAAGAAATTCTCGTTCATCACTATTTTCCATATCTAATGGTTCCTTCAAGATAAAACATAACTCTTCCTTTCATGATACTTTCCAACAAAGGGAGATTAAAGAAAAACAGAAAATAAAGTTCCCCACCCTACCCCCCATAAATTGTCATTCATATTGGTAAAAGAGCCAGTCTTGTGAGCAGCTAAATATTGCACTGCCTTTCATTCCGTATACAGTCAGGGTCCAGTGAAAGTGGCACACTCATGGTATAAGTGATGGATGATGACACTGCCGGCTCAAGAGTAAAGACTCAGTATATGGAGGGACAAGAAACATGTCAGCACTAGTTACACATCCAGTTGTAAAAGTCCGATTTCCAGAAGTTAAAATTCATCACTTTCAGCTGCATGAAGTTGTGTGTCATCCGCATCTGTCATGCTGCTCTCCTGGGATTCATCTGTTCCCACTTTAAAAATAAAACAAAAGTCTACAGTAAGGTTTCTGACAAACATCCTGTTGGTTCATGAAAACAAGAAAAATTGTAGTATATTGAGAGAGATAAAACCCTAAAGAAAGGCCCTTAAAAATCCTCATATCCTTTAATAAAATGCAACTCAAGTTTCCTAACTTTGTAATAGGTCTGACATTAGCTTACTGCATTTTACTTTTAAGGTTTTAACTACCAAAACTGCCTCTCCCTAATGGGTTCCTTATTCCTGCCCTAGGAATTACAACTAGCTAGTTCTCTGAGACATTAAAAAAAAAAAATTGACATTTCCCCAACCTCCAATCACTGACTTCACTTAAGAATACTCCCTGCTAGCCCACAGAAACACAGACTATAACCTTCAGTTTCAAAAGGTTTATGGGGTCGGTCTATCTATCTATTAATCAATCAATCATTTATCTTGGTCTGTCACCCAGGCTGGAGTGAAGTGGCACAATCATAGCTCACTGCAGCCTCAAACTCCTGGGCTCAAGTGGTATGATTCTCCTGCCTCAGTCTCCCAAGTACCTGGGACTATAGATGCATACCACCACATCCAGCTAATTTAAAAAATTTGTTTAGAAGCAGGGTCTCACTGGCTCGTCGTGAAATCCTAGGCTCAAGCAATCCTCCCACCTCAGCCTCCTCAGTAGCTGGGATTACATACACAAGCCATCATGCCTGGCTTATAATTTTTTTTTTTTTGAGACAGAGTTTCATTCTTGTTATCCAGGTTGGAGTGCAATGGCTTCACTTCAGCTCACTGCAACTTCAGCCTCCTGGGTTCAAGCGATTCTCCTGTCTCAGCCTCCTGAGTAGCTGGGATTACAGGTGCCTGTCACCATGCCCAGCTAACTTGTATTTTTAGTAGAGATGGGGTTTTACCATGTTGGTCAGCTGGTGTTGATCTCCTGACCTCAGGTGATACACCCACCTCCGCCTCCCAAAGTGTTGGAACTACAGGCCTGAGTCACTGTGCCTGGCCCCGTGGCTTATAATTTTAATTAAAGGTTTTCACCAAGTTTTCTGGAACAAAGGCATCTAATCAGAATTTACCTTGTCAGAAATTTCTCCATTCTCTTATTTAAAAAACTACATTCTTAGGAAGCAGATAAAACACTACTGGTTACATATTCAAACATAAATTGAGGCCCAGGTAAAAATTAGCAATGAATTTATTAGATCCAGAACAGAGACTAATTATCTGACTTTATATGCATTTTGTTATTACATCAGCCTGTTAAATTTCCCTAAAAGTTCATTTGGTAACACCATGGTTAGAAAAATAAAATAAAGGAGTAGCCTACAAATCCTTATGCAAAAGGTAACTTTCTAAATACTCACAATCATATGTGTGATACTTACTGATCTGTTCTTCTTGGGTTATTGGCTCCTCATCATCTGGAAGATAGCGCTTATCAATTGCCTCTTTAATCTGGTTATTGGCTCCTTTAGGATCTAAATCCATAGCCCAAGAGAAATTCATCAGGGTGAGGTGCGTTTGACCTAACTTCTTGTAAACCTAAAAATAAACAGCAATACTACATTTTTCATTAAGTTGTGAGCTTCAACTATAAAATTCTAAATATTTATATATTTATTTATTTTTGAGATGGAGTCTTGCTCTATTGCCCAGGTTGGAGTGCAATGGCATGATCTTGGCTCACTGCAACCCCTGCCTCCCAGGTTCAAGCAATTCTCCTGCTTTAGTCTCCTGAGTAGCTGGGACTACAGGTGTCCACCACCGCCCCTGGCTAATTTTTGTATTTATAAGTAGAGACAGGGTTTTGCCATGTTAGCCAGGCTAGTCTCAACTCCTGACCTCAGGTGATCCACCTGCCTCCCAAAGTGCTGGGATTACAGGCGTGAGCCACAGAGCCCAGTCTCTACAATTCTAAATATTTATAATTTAAACTAGGCTCCTGATTCATGTGATCTAAACTCATTCTAACGGTAGGATATTTTCTTCCTACAGATGAACTCATACCAGCTTTTGAGTTCCTTTTCATATAATCAGATATTATTTTCAGAATTCCTTGCTTCTATCTTTCAGGTAGTAAGTTTCCAATAAATATCACTCTGACTGGAACAATGATAATGGGATTAAATGGATTGTAAATTGCTTAATTAACTTTCATTTACAGTGATTTTAAATTGAGTTATATCAACTCTTAACAACTGTCTACAGGCACCTTAACTAATTGGCATATGGGGGTCTAGTCTGTAAAAAACTGACTAGTCTGGCCTTGGGACTCTCAGAAGCCATTTCTCTTAATCAAGACAACACAGTGCCATTCATGTTCTTTTTATTTTTTTTTCTGAGACAGAATCTTGTTCTCTTGCCCAGGCTGGAGTGCAGTGGCGTGATCTTGGCTCACGGCAACCTCTGCTCCCGGGTTCAAGTGATTCTCCTGCCTCAGCCTCCAGAGTAGCTGGGATCACAGGCATGAGTCACCACACCCAGCTAATTTTTGTATTTTTAATAGAGGTTGGGTTTCACCATGTTGGTCAGGCTGGTCTTAAACTCCTGACTCAGGTAATCCACCTGCCTAGGCCTCCCAAAGTGCTGGGATTACAGGCGTGAGGCACTATGCCCAGCTAGGATATCATTGTCTTAAGTGTTAGAACTAAATCTGTTATTCCCAGAGCACTCAGTTTGGAGCTTTAGTTGAATTTGCTCAATAGATATCGTACAGTAAGTATTAAATTTATTCTTATAAAATGTCAATATTTGCTGTGAAAGTCACTGTTTGGGACCATGGCCCCAGTCTTTACCTTTCCTATTAAGAAGTAAACGAGGGATTCTTTGGGAACAATTTGTTTCGATTCTTCAAGTTCTTGTAAAGCAGACTGAAAAAGGCAAAGAAAAACCTTAAAGTAGCAAAAATTTTTAAAGTTTTGACCAAGCATTTTTTTTATTCGATTTCCCAAATCATCTTCATAAAAGCTAACTAAATCTTAATCAATATACTTCCTTATTGTATTAGTTCTTATTGTTGTGAAAATAAAATGCATACTTATATGACAATAAGTACTAACAAATAGCAGGCACTCTAGTACACTGAAAACACACACACACACACACACACACACACCCTCCCACCCCTCTGTGAAATATGCAGGTGGTGACAATCCTTGCTTTTGGTCATCTATCTATCTATCTATCTATCTATTTTTATTTATTGAGAAGGAGTCTCGCTCTGTCGCCCAGACTGGAGTGCAGTGGCGCAATCTCTGCTTACTGCAATCTCCGCTTCTCAGATTCAAGCAATTCTCCTGCCTCAGCCTCCCGAGTAACTGGGATCACAGGCATGCGCCACCACACCCAGCTAATTTTTGTATTTTCAGTAGAGACGGGGTTTTACCATGTCAGCCAGGCTAATCTTGAATTCCTGACCTCAAGTAATCTGCCTGCCTCAGCTTCTGAAAGTGCTGGGATTACAGGTGTAAGCCACCGTGCCTGGCCCAGTGATTTATTTTTTAACGAAAAATAACTGTATAATTTTTCAGAATGACAAAAAGTCATTGAGAAGAGTGGCATTAACATTTTTGCAAGTCTCTGTTAGTAGAAGACAGCTAGATTCTCACATCTATCTCCTCCATTTAATCTGTTTTGATATCACATATTATGTAGCTTTTGGAGAATTCTACTGTCCATTTGGGACAGAATGAAGACTGAAAAACGTAAATAATGTCAAGACATTATTGTAAAAATAGCTCTGACCTCTAGGACTCTTTGGAAGAATTTTAGGGAACCCCAGAAGTTCCCAGACCACTTCTGAGAATCATTAAAGAAATCTTTTTCTTTTTCTTTTTTGAGACGGACTGTCATTCTGTCACCCAGGCTGGAATGCAGTGGTGCAATCTCTGCACACTGCAACCTCTGCTTCCTGGGTTCAAGTTATTCTCCTGCCTCAGTCTCCTGAGTAGCTGGGATTACAGATGCTTACCTGTAATTCCTGGCTAATTTTGTTTTGTATTTTTAGTAGAGATGGGGTTTCACTATGTTGCCCAGGCTAGTCTTGAACTCCTGACCTCAGGTGATCCACCTGCCTTAGCCTCCCAAAGTGCTAGGATTACAGGCATGAGCCACTGCGCTGGCCTTACTTTAAAGAAATCTTTTTTCTTTTTGAGATGGAGTTTCGCTCTGTCACTCAGGCTGGAGTACGGTGTTGTGATCTTGGCTCACTGCACCCTCTGCCTCCCGGGTTCAAGCGATTCTCCTGCCTCAGCCTCCTGAGCAGCTGGAATTACAGGCGTGTGCCACCACGTCCCACTAATTTTTGTATTTTAGTTGACACAGGGTTTCACCATATTGGCGAGCTGGCCTCGAACTTCTGACCTCAAGTGATCCTCTCACCTTGGCCTCCCAAAGTGCTGGGATTACAGGCGTGAGCCATCATGCCCACCCTTTAAAGAAACCTTTTTTTTCCCCCCGAGATGGGAGTTTTGCTCTATCGTCCAGGCTGGAGTGCAGTAGCTCACTGCAACTTCTGCCTCCCAGGTTGAAGCGATTCTCCTGCTTCAGCTTTCCAAATAGCTGTGATTACAGGCGCCCGCCACCATGCCCGGCTAATTTTTGTATTTTTAGTAGAGATGGGGTTTCACCATGTTGGCCAGGCTGGTCTTGAACGCCTGACCTTGTGATCCACCCGCCTCGGCCTCCCAAAGTGCTGGGATTACAGGCGTGAGCTGCTGTGTCTGTCCTTTAACGAAATCTTAACCTTTAAGATGACAGACTCCAATCCTCATTCACTGCTACAACACACCCAATTCAGAATTGATATGTTTTCTTGCTATGACTGCATATTATAATTGTTATCAACATTTCATGCAACCAGCATGCATATCCCCACCCCCAATGATCTAATTACAAGGATTCATTGAGAAATAGTGTCTAACACAGCATCGGAGTTCTTACTCTTACCCCAAAGACTTAAGATTTAAATGATTAAATATCAGTACAACACATTAAATAAGGTGATAGCTAGCAATGTTTTAGTGATGTTGAAATGGTCTCCTTGATTTTCATTTTGGAGCCAGAAAATCTCAGAAGCAATCATTAACTTTTCTTTCTTCTTTTCAAGTGACTAATGAATGCCCCATGACACAGTCCCAGGAGATCCTGAGAACATGTACCCTTTAACTTTTCTTTATGCCCTTTTCATACAGTCACATATCTATATCTAGTCCATGCATCAAATTAGGCCTCATAATTCAGTGAAGCCGCAAGCTCATACCCCAAAATGCCTATAACTGGGAGTTTCTCTGAGTCTACTGTGGCTCAGGAGGCTGCCTGATATAATAATGATAATGACAATGATAATAATAATGATAATAACAAAAGAGGGAGTCTCTCTGGTACTACTTTGGATTGGAAGGCTGCCTAAACAAACAAACAAAGAAAACCCCACAAAAATGGCTATAACTATATATATATCATAGTCCAGACAACTGATGAGATTAGACCTTAGGCTTCTTGAAGCAAGTAAAGGCTGATTTATGTGGCCTATCTGGTAGGTATGTTGGTATTAAAATGGCTTTAAGAATAATGAATAAAGTCCTTCATATCTAAAGAAGTACAATAAAGTAAGTACATAAAAACAAATACTGATGTGCAATTATAGTACTTCAAAGAGTAGTTAAAAGTTGAAAAGCTGCCGGGCGCGGTGGCTCAAGCCTGTAATCCCAGCACTTTGGGAGGCCGAGACGGGCGGATCACGAGGTCAGAAGATCGAGACCATCCTGGCTAACCCGGTGAAACCCCGTCTCTACTAAAAATACAAAAAACTAGCCGGGCGAGGTGGCAGGCGCCTGTAGTCCCAGCTACTCGGGAGGCTGAGGCAGGAGAATGGCGTGAACCCGGGAGGCGGAGCTTGCAGTGAGCTGAGATCTGGCCACTGCACTCCAGCCTGGGCGACAGAGTGAGACTCCTTCTCAAAAAAAAAAAAAAAAGTTGAAAAGGGTTTATTAGATTTAAAATAAGCTTAAAAAAAAAATTTTTTTTTTTTGAGACAGTCTCCCTCTATTGCCCAAGCCGGAATGCAGAGGTGTGATCTGGGCTCACAGTAACCTCCACCTCATGGGTTCAAGCGATTCTCATGCCTCAGCCACTCGAGTAGTTGGGATTATAGGCATGCACCACCAGGCGTAGCTAATTTTTGGATTTTTAGTAGAGACAGGGTTTCACTATGTTGGCCAGGCTGGTCTTGAACTCCTGGCCTCAAGTGATCTGGCTGCCTTGGCCTCCCAAAGTGCTGGGATTACAAGGATGAGCCATGGCACCTGGCCCTAAAAGAAGCTTTTTCAAGACTTGATTTTGACAAAAAAATTAGCTGGGCATGGTGGCTTATGCCTGTAGTCCTGGGTACCTGGGATTCAGCCTAGGAATTTGAGGCTTCAGTGAGCTATGACTGCACCACTGCACTCTAGCTTGGGCAACAGAGCAAGAGAAACAAAAACTAAAGAAAGAGAGGCTTTTTAAAAGGACAAAACCAGTAAAAATAGAAATCCATGTCTTCATAAAGATAGAATAAAAAAAAAAAGATAAATTAAAACTAAAGGAATTACTGGATAAATTATATATTTAATCCCTTTGTATATCTTTATTAGTCTATTTTAAAATTTTTTTTGGAGATGGAGTTTCACTCTTGTTGCCCAGGCTCGAGTGCAGTGGTTTGATCTCAACTCACTGCAACCTCTGCCTTCCGGTGTCAAGTGATTCTCCCGCCTCAGCCTCCCAGGTAGCTGGGATTACAGGTGCCCGCCACCATGTCTCGCTAATTTTTGTATTTTTAGTAGAGACAGGGTTTCACCATGCTGGCCAGGTTGGCCTTGAACTCCTGACTTCATGATCTGCCTGCTTCGGCCTCCAAAGTGCTGGGATTACAGTCGTGAGCCACTGTGCCTAGCCCTATTTTTTTTTTTTTTTTTTTTTTGAGACAGAGTGTTGCTCTGTTGCCCAGGCTGGAGTGCAGTGGCCGGATCTCAGCTCACTGCAAGCTCTGCCTCCCGGGTTTATGCCATTCTCCTGCCTCAGCCTCCCAGGTAGCTGGGATTACAGGTGCCCGCCACCATGTCTCGCTAATTTTTGTATTTTCTTCTTGATAGAGATGGGGTTTTGACATGTTGCCCAGGCTGGTCTCAAGTTCTGTGGGCTCATGTGATCTGCCCACCTCTTCCTCCAATGTGCTGGGATTAGAGGGATTTTTATTAGTCTTAAAATAAGTTATCACTGGTTTGGTGTATTTCTTTCTTTTTTTCTTTTTTTGAGACAGAGTGTTGCTCTGTTGCCCAGGCTGGAGTGCAGTGGCATAATCTTGACTCACTGCAATCTCTGCCTCCTGGGTTCAAGTGTTTCTTGTGCCTCAGCCTCCTGAGTAGCTGGGACTACAGGTGTGCACCATCATGCCTGGCTAATTTTTGTATATTTGGTAGAGACGGGGTTTGATCATGTTGGCCAGGCTGGTCTCGAACTTCTGATCTCAAGTGATTTGCCCACCTTGGCCTCCCGAAGAGCTGGGATTACAGGTGTGAGCCACTGTGCCCAGCCCCAAATTTATTTTAAAAGATTTTGCTTCATGGTTTCTGACTGAATAAATGATAACAAAAATCTCGTGTCTTTTTGCCTCTTTTCTCTTTCTCAGTTTCCTTATCTTCTTTTTTCAATACTTGTTTCAGGCTAAGCATATATAATTCGAAAAAGTGAGAAGAGAAAGACACATCAGACTAGAATTAGTCTCCATGTTATAAGCTCTCATAACTTACTACACTTTCCGTTTATGTATTCAACATTTATTATATTTTGTGATTATTTGGTTACTGTCTGTTTTCCTAGAGAAGTACTAGATAGTAGGCCCCTCAAAAGCAGGAAAGATGATTGCTTTACTTGCCACTATATTTCTGGTGCCTGACACATAGTAGGTAATCAATAAATGCTGAATAATGCACACACATTCATTTTCTTCTTTTTTTTAATTTTTAATTTTTTTTTTTTGAGATGAAGTCTCACTCTGTCACCCAGGCTGGAGTGCAGTGGTGTGATCTTGGCTCACTGCAACCTCTGCCTCCTGGGTTCAAGAGATTCTGCCTCAGCCTCCCAAGTAGCTGGGATTTACAGGCATCCGCCACCATGCCCAACTAATTTTTTTTTTTTTTTTTTTTTTTTTTTTTTTTTTTTGAGACGGAGTCTTGCTCTGTTGCCCGGGTTGGAGTGCAGTGGCCAGATCTCAGCTCACTGCAAGCTCCGCCTCCCGGGTTTACGCCATTCTCCTGCCTCAGCCTCCCGAGTAGCTGGGACTACAGGCGCCAGCCACCTCGCCCGGCTAGCTTTTTGTATTTTTTTAGTAGAGACGGGGTTTCACCGTGTTAGCCAGGGTGGTCTCAAACTCCTGACCTCGTGATCCGCCCGTCTCGGCCTCCCAAAGTGCTGGGATTACAGGCTTGAGCCACCGCGCCCGGCCTGTTTTTGTTTTTTTTTTGAGACGGAGTCTTGCTCTGTCGCCCGGCTGGAGTGCAGTGGCCGGATCTCAGCTCACTGCAAGCTCCGCCTCCCGGGTTTACGCCATTCTCCTGCCTCAGCCTCCCGAGTAGCTGGGACTACAGGCACCCGCCACCTCGCCAGGCTACTTTTTTGTGTTTTTTAGTAGAGACTGGGTTTCACCATGTTAGCCAGGATGGTCTCGATCTCCTGACCTCGTGATCCGCCTGTCTCGGCCTCCCAAAGTGCTGGGATTACAGGCTTGAGCCACCGTGCCCGGCCTTTTTTGTATATTTTTAGTAGAGATGGGGTTTCACCATGTGGCCCGGCTGGTCTTGAACTCCTGACCTCAGGTGATCCGCCTGCCTTGGTCTCCCAAAGTGCTGGGATTACAGGTGTAAGCCACTGCGCCCAGCCCATATATTCATTTTCATCTGTTCCCTTACTTTGGTCCTAAGAGGATGGTTTAGGTTTTACCTTTAAGATAACCACCTGATGAAAAAAACTGCCTTTCTATATAAGGCATCTTTACAAGGGATAACCACATATTCCTAAATTTCCACACACCTATCCTTCCTATGAGTATTTCATGAAGAAATAAAAATCACAAAAAATGAAATTAACAGCTCTGAAAAAATGTCTCAGATCAAAACTAAACAAATAACTTTCAGTTTATTGAAAACAAGGGATAAGGTTGTTTTTAAGCAACACAACCCTGAAGACCCTTAAGATATTTATCTTACCTTATATTTTTCATTTGCAAATAAAACTGAGGCTCTGTGAAATTTGCATAGAGGGTTCTTGGGATCAATGACAATGGCTTTGTTTAGGGTATCCAAAGCCTTCTCTGATTTTTTCAGTGCATGTTGAACCTGTAAGAAATAAAGATCATGTTAATACTCCCTCTTGATATTTATGAAGAAAGGTGAGAACCAACGTGACTCAAAACCAACATAATCAAATTATTAGAGATAAGGCTGTAGGGTCTAACTGGATTGTCCACTGCATTAAGTGGATTTAGTAATTGATTACCAAATGATTAATAGATTATCTCTAAAATCACTTCTAATTCTAGTTCAACTGCTTCACTAAAGATGAGAATACTGAAGTCTAGAAATCTTAAATAACTTGCTCTGTGATAAAAATCTAGGTCCTCTGGTACATATTTATGATGATAATCAATAGTCTATCTTTAGAGCAGATATTTGGTTACCTTTAAGTCTAAAAGGCAAGCAAAACCTTGGCGTTCTATTAAAAAAAAAAGATCTGTGCTATTTAGCCAGATAATATTCACATTTCATCAGGTTTATGCAGTCTTTCAAATATTAGACTTCTCAAAACTGTGTTAAAAAAAACTCCTGTTTACAAACCTTGTTTCACTCAGAACAATGATATTTTCATATTTTAGGTATTTATTTGAAAAATGATTTTACTGCTTTACATAACTGAAAATCACTGATCTCTACTACTGGGAAGCAAACAATTTATTTTAAATAACTTAAAATTTAAAAGATTTTAAAAAGTACCAAACCTCACTAGTCATTCATATGTATATACTAATATTCTGCTATGTTCCTCCTTGGACAAATTATATGTTACAAATAAAGTGGGGTGGGCTGGGCCCGGTGGCTCATGACTGTAATCCCAGTACTTTGGTGGATCGCCTGAGGTCAGGAGTTCGAGACCAGCCTGGACAACATTATGAAACCCCATCTCTACTGAAAATACAAAAAATTAGCTGGGCGTGGTGTCGGGCGCCTGTAATCCCAGCTACTCGGGAGGCTGAGGCAGGAGAATCACTTGAACCTGGGAGGTGCAAGTTGCAGTAGGCTCAGATTGCACCACTATACTCTAGCCTGGGCAACAAGAGCGAAACTCTGTCTCAAAAAAAAAAAAAAAAAAAAGTGGGGTGAATGAATGTATGAATGTGGCTGCATAACTTTTTTTTTTTTTTTTGAGACGGAATCTCGCTCTGTCACCCAAGCTGGAGTGCACTGGCCAGATCTCAGCTCTCAGCCTCCCGAGTAGCTGGGACTACAGGCGCCCGCCACCTCGCCCGGCTAGTTTTTTGTATTTTTTAGTAGAGACGGGGTTTCACCGTGTTAGCCAGGATGGTCTCGATCTCCTGACCTTGTGATCCACCCGCCTCGGCCTCCCAAAGTGCTGGGATTACAGGCTTGAGCCACTGCGCCCGGCCAAGTGGCTGCAGAACTTTAACAAATATCATGGTCATAAGAATGTGAGAGTGGGTAGTGCCAACTTCTGCTTGCTGAACTCATCTATGCAATGATCTAATGGTGGCCAAATATTCTGCCCACAGGATTGAGACCCTAAATACTAGTTCCCTAAAGAGAAAAGCTTACTCTCTTACCTGACAATTTCTTCAAATAAACCACTCAAAAATTTAAAATCTGTTCTACAATAAGTTTCGAAGAATTCCTATTTTTAAAAAAGTGTTCAACTTCACCAAAAGGTGTCAAGAGATATTTAATTTTGAATTGAATAAATAAGGTGATGACAACACAAAATAATTTTAAGTAGACACATTATCTCTACATTTTTTGCGTAGTAGCTAACTATAAAAGAAGTTACTGTCAAGTTTTTTTTCTTGCCTTGTCTTATGGTGCTGAACTATGTCCATTTTTAAGAAAATTATCATCATGGTCAATTTCATTATAGTCAAAAGAGAATTAGAATTCTACTCCCCACAAGATAGTGACATTTCAAACTAACATAATTTCCTGACATTGTATGACCATTCCCACAAAAGCTAAACTTGCTAGGGGGAAAAAAGAGAGAAGCTGAGGGGAGGGAGAGGGGGAAAGGGATGAGACGATGAGAACAAGAACTTAAGGTACCATACTTATACAGAAGCTAATTAATGAGATTTTAAAAAGCAAACAAACATAATATACACATCTTTTCTCCTATTAAAGTACAATTTACTTCTTTTCTTTTCTTTTAAGAGATGAAGTCTCATTCTGTTGCCTAGGCTGGAGTGCAATGTCACCTTCTCAGCTCATAGCAGCCCTGAACTCCTAGGCTCAAGTGATCCTTGTGCTTCAGCCTCCCAAGTAGCCAGGACCACAGGTGTGTGCCACCATGCCAGGCTCATTTTAAAATTTTTTTGTAGAGATTGGGTCTCGCTATGTTGTCCAGGCTGGTCTTGAACTCCTGGTCACAAGCAGTCCTCCCGCCTTGGCATCTCAAAGCGTTGGGATTACAAGTATGAGTCACTGTATCCAGCCAAAGTACAATTTGTTACCAGATATATTTAAAATATATGAATATAAAAATGATTGTGCATATTGCCTTATAAGAATTTTAATTAGTTACAACATGCCTATGTTACTCAGAGGCTTAAAAAACACAGGGAACCATTTGCCTTAAAATATTACCTACTTAAGGCCGAGCGTGGTGGTTCACGCCTGTAATCCCAGCACGTTGGGAGGCCGAGGCAGGTGGATCATGAGGTCAGGAGATCCAGACCATCCTGGCTAACACGGTGAAACCCCAACTCTACTAAAAATACAAAAAATTAGCCAAGCGTGGTGGTGGGCGCCTGTAGTCCCAGCTACTTGGGACGCTGAGGCAGGAGAATGGCGTGAACCCGGGAGGCAGAGCTTGCAGTGAGCCGAGACTAGGCCACTGCACTCCGGCCTGGGTGACAGATCTCAAAAAAACCCAAAAACCAAAAAACAACAACAACAAAAAACAACAAAAAAACTACTTAACTTAGGAGCTAAATATTAGCCCATGCTTTCAAAAACAGGAAGTATCTCTCTTTTTTTGGGGACAGATTCTCGCTTTGTTTCCAGGTTGTAGTGCAGTGGCACGATCTCGGCTCATGGCAACTTCCTCCTTCTGGGTTCAAGCAATTCTCCTGCCTCAGCTTCCCAAGTAGCTGGGACTACAGGCGTGTGCCACCACGCTGAGCTAATTTTTGTATTTTTAGTAAAGATGGGGTTTCACCATGTTTGCCAGGCTGGTCTCCAACTCCTGACCTCAAGTGATTCACCTGCCTCGGCCTCCTGAAGTGCTGGGATTACAGGCATGAGCCACTGCATTCGGCCAGGAGACATCTTACTTGAGTCACAGAACAACCCTATAAGGTAAGCAAGTAGTACATGACATTCATAACATAGAAGCTCAGAGCAATGAAGTGACTTGTGCAAGGTATAAGGGCAATTCTGTGATTTTTCTTTATGCTAAGCCAAATGGGTAGTATTTTTGGTTGTAATAGACTCCAGAATACTGTTTCAACACAAAAAAGGACCAATTTTTATCATAGCAATTAAATCAATAACAAACATATTTCAAAAGGGAGATTAATAGAGTATTAATGTTTAGAAAGCTACGTACTACTCCAATGTGGCAGAGTAAAACTGAACTTTGAGGGTTGATATCAAGTGCTTTTTGGAAATGCATTTCTGCAAGGCTGAATTTTTCTTGCTTGTAATAAATCATTCCTAAACCATACCTGAAAGTATAAAACAAAGTATAATTTTTAAAAATATAAAGTTTAGGTTGCTAACTTAGCTCAATTAGTAAAAGAACAAGTATAGAATCTGGCATTTTAATAAACCGGTGGAACAATACTGGTGGTCTTAGAGGGGAGGCAAAAAAATACCAGTTATGATAAAAATCATTAAAGCATTTTATTTACTTATTTTTCATTACAAAATTTTTTTTTTTGAATTGGGGTCTCACTCTGTCACCCAGGCTGGAGTGAAGTGGGCCAATCATAGCTCACTGCATCCTTGAACTTCGGGGTTCAAGGAATCCTCCAGCCTCAGCCTCCAGAGTAGCTGAGACTACAGGCATGAACCACAATGCCTAGCCATTAAAGCAGTTTATTATTATTATATTTTAAAGACAGCGTCTCACTCTGTTGCCCAGGCTGGAGTGCAGTGGCTCAATAACAGCTCACTGCAGCCTCGACCTCCCAGGCTCAAGTGATCAATCCTCCCACCTCAGCATCCCGAGTAGCTGGAACTACAGGTGCATGCCATCAGGCACGGCTAATTTTTAAATTTTTTGTAGAGATGGGGTTTTGCCATGTTGCCCATATATATATATACACACACACACACCCCCCTCAAACACACACACACACATACATATATATATTGTTTTATATATATATTTTGAGACAGAGTTTTGCTCTTGTTGCCCAGGCTGGAGTGCAATGATGCGATCTTGGTTCAATACAACCTCCACCTCCCAGGTTCAAGCATTTCTCCTGCCTCAGCCTTCCGAGTGGCTGGGATTACAGGCATGCACCACCACACCCAGCTAATTTTGTATTTTTAGCAGAGATGGGGTTTCTCCATGTTCATCAGGCTGGTCTTGAACTCCTGACCTCAGATGATCCGCCCACCTCAGCCTTGGCCTCCCAAAGTGTTGGGATTACAGGTGTGAGCCACCATGCCTGGCCTATATTTTTTTCTTTTTTGAGACAGTCTTGCTTTGTCACCCAGGTTGGAGGGCAGTGGTGCAATCTCAGCTCACTGCAACCTCTGCCTCCTGGGTTCAAGTGATTTTCGTGCCTCAGCCTCCCAAGTAGCTGGGATTACAGGCATGTGTCACCATGCCCAGCTAATTTTCTTGTATTTTTAGTAGAGACCAGGTTTCGCCATGTTGGCCAGACTGGTCTTAAACTCCTGGCCTTAAGTGATCTACTTGTCCCAGCCTACCAAAGTGCTGGGATTACAGGTGTGAGTTACCGCCCCCAGCCTTCTTATATTAATATATTTTTAATTTTTGTGGAGACAAAGTCTCACTATGTTGACCAGGCTGGTTTCAAAGTCGGCCTCAAACAGTCCTCCCACCTTGGCCTCCCAAACGCTAGGATTACAGGCATGAGCCACCATGCCCAGACCATTAAAACAGTTTAAAGAGTCACTTTTACAAGCAAAAATAATCAAATCAAATCAAATCAAACTATGATAATAAGGAAAAAAGAAACCACACCCCTAAACCCATATAGTTTTTTTTGTTTTTAATTCAGCGTCTTGCTCTGTCGCCCAGGCTGGAGTGCAATGGCGTGATCATAGCTCACTGTAGGTAACCTTGAACTCTTAGGCTCATGCAATCCTCCCACCTCAGCCTCCTGAGTAGTTAGGACTACAGGCATACACCACCATGTCTGACTTTTTTTTTTTTGAGATGGAGTCTTACTCTGTCACCATACTGGAGTAGAGTGGCACAATTTCGGCTCACTGCAACCTCCACCTCCCAGGTTCAAGCAGTTCTCTTGCCTCAGCCTCCTGAGCAGCTGGGACTACAGGCACGCACCATCACACCCAGCTAATTTTTGTATTTTTAGTAGAGGCGGGGTTTCACCATGTTGGCCAGGATGGTCTTGATCTCTTGACCTCATGATTCACCCGACTTGGCCTCCCAAAGTGCTGGGATTAAAGGCATGAGCCACCACGCCCAGCCTTAATTTTTTTATTTTTATTTTTGTTATTAGGGAAGGGGTCTTGCTATGTTGACCAGGCTGGTCTCGAACTCCTGGTCTCAAGTAATCTTCCCGCTTCAGCTTCCCAAAGTGCTGGGCTTACAGGTATGAGCCACCATACCTGCCATATTCTAGATTTAACAGCAAATTTTTACTGAGTAGTTATTACATGTGTGACAAGACCATTGCTAAATTATCTCATTTAATCCCTGGAGGAATCATAGGTACCATTATCATCCTTATTTCGAATAAGGAAACTGAAACTTAGAGAAGTTAAATAACTTCCTTTAAGTTATAAAGCTAATAAAGATTCTAACCAGGTTCTTCCTTAATGATTCTAAAGGCTGAACTCCTAACAATGCTATTTCCACATTCTGTTTTATATTATCATAATTACAGCATACATAGTGTCATGTTTGGCTTCCTTCTCCCCCACTTACTGTTATTAAAAGCATGCTCCTATACTTATAGACCTCGAAATTACAATTTTCAAAGGCTATGTAATAGTGTATTAGGTTAATACGCAGGTATTTCTCCTGATTTTTCCAAATGTCAAATGAACATAGCATGGATGGTTTATGTTACAGAGACTTCTCACGGCCATAACTAGATGATGATGATGAAGGGGAATAAGCACCAAATGAATAAGAAAAAAGCACAATATATCTGCTTTATTTGAGTGGCTTTATATATCATTATAATTGTGTTATAGATGAAGAAAAGGTATTAAACACTATACTAGTGATAGTGAAAGTGAAAACAAAAGAAAGGCTATTTTGTAGTTAAAATAAAGTTGCTCAGTATTTAGTTACCTAAATACGTCAGCATTTAAACTCCTCCCAGTAAAAGCTTGCGAATCTGAATAATCCTCCTTTAAACACAATTTTTGATATGTTTAAGTGTTTTAAGAATGTGACTACTGCAAAATAGCTAAACAGACGATACACATTTAAAAAAACAACACAAGGATCAACCAGATGTGGGAAAAAATAAAAAACAACACAAGTCTTATTAAGAACTGAGTTCTTGGCCGGGCGCGGTGGCTCAAGCCTGTAATCCCAGCACTTTGGGAGGCCGAGACGGGCGGATCACGAGGTCAGGAGATCGAGACCATCCTGGCTAACATGGTGAAACCCCGTCTCTACTAAAAAATACAAAAAAAAACTAGCCGGGCGACATGGCGGGCGCCTGTAGTCCCAGCTGCTTGGGAGGCTGAGGCAGGAGAATGGCGTAAACCCAGGAGGCGGAGCTTGCAGTGAGCTGAGACCCGGCCACTGCACTCCAGCCTGGGCGGCAGAGCGAGACTCCGTCTCAAAAAAAAAAAAAAAAAAAAAGAACTGAGTTCTTAAAATATTACAGATAACATATCTATTGGAAGAGAAGGCAGTATTGGCAAGTTGATTGTTACATTGGTCAGCAAAAGCTAGCATTATTTTTTTGGCCATCTTTCAGGCAATGTAACTACTACTGTAAAATGAGATATAATCCATTAAACTACATATTCACAAATCAAAAAATGTTTTAGTAATATAATGCTTCAGATTTAGAAGCAAATCGAATGATAAAACTCAACTGCTATAATTAACTCCAAAGATAACCATATATGACAAAAAAAGACCAAAAATTATGACTTCAGAATTATACTTTCTCTTGATATTTAAACTATTCAGTCAGTCCAGAAAAATACAATACATGCCAACAGTAAGTATGGTGTTGAGGCAGAAATAGGACCAAACTTTTTCATATCTTATTCAGCTGATAACAATATGACCTAGGTAGTAATTTCCTATGTGCCTACTTATACACAAGCACAAAAAAGTAAAATAGAGACACTGCTAAATAAAAGGGTACACTAAGTTCTTAATAGTAACTCAATAAACTGGAACACTGTCAGAAAGCAGCAACTAGTGAATGTTTTTTTCTATTATTCAATAAGTGAATTATGCTATTCCTTTCCAATTTCCCAAGCACTTTTTGTCCCAATCACCATTTTGGTGTTATAAGAGTAACAAATCAAGTAACAAAACTAAACAAACAAACAAACAAACAAACAAAAAACAACTACAGTATCTGCAAAAGTTTGGTAGAAGGCTGAAACTGTTGAGTATAAGAATCTGGTATTCTATTATCATTAGTTAATTTAAGAGTTTGATAAAGACATACATTTCATAAGAAAACATTTTAGTGAGAAGATGGTGCATCCAGTATGCAGCATCCCTAAGTATTAGTAACCGAATTCACGACAATAAAGAGCTATCTAACAAGAACAATTAGTGAGTGCCAGCACCATCAGTAAGACTTTGTCTTTGCACTTCATTAGCACTTACCATGCATTATAATGTCTAGGATTAACTCTGATAGCATTTCGAAAGCAAGCCAATGCTTTGTCCAATTCTTCAGTTAAGACAAACTCATGCCCTAACAGAGTATAGGCATAAGCATAATTTGGATCAACTTGGATAGCTCTCTGGAAGAATTTAATTGCAATATCATGTTCCCGTTGCAGACTGAAACAGTTCCCTGCAGCACACCAGGCCTTAAAAAATGGGAACAAAAACCAAACAGAATTAAAATTTTATTTTTTTCTAAAACCAAATCTATGACTAAAATCAAGCCTCAACTTAGAACAGAAAGACAAAAATAGAGCTTCAGTAGATAGTCAATTCTAATTATTCACAGATTCCATATTTGTGAATTTGTCTGATTGCTAAAATTTATTTATAAAATCAAAATCAATACTCGTAGTGCTTTCATGGTCATCAAAAGGTATGTTCTCATTTGAGGTTGAATAATGTGACTCTACCTTCTTGTTTTAGCTCTCATGCAGAGATGACCAGGGGACAGAAACTCTGTGGGGTAGTTTAGTATAGTGCAAGAAGCTTTGGCTCTGGGGACAGCTGGACAGAATTTGAATCCCAATGCTGGCACTTTTAAGTAGGGTGGCTTCAGGCAAGTCACCTCTGAACCTCCTTCTCTCTCTCTCTTTTTTTTTTTTTTTGAGATCTGGTCTTGTTCTGTTGCCCAAGCTGAAGGGCAGCGGTGTGATCGTGGCTCAATGCAACCTCTGCCACCTAGGCTCAAGTGATCCTCCTGTCTCAGCCTCCCGAGCAGCTGGGACCACAGGCGCCAGCCCCACACCTGGCTAATTTTTGTATTTTCTGTGGAGAAGGCTTTTGCCATGTTGCCCGGGCTGGTCTTGGAACTCCTGAGCTCAAGAAGTCCGCCTGCCTCAGCCTCCCGAAGTGCTGGGATTATAGGTGTCAGCCACCACGCCCAGCAGCATTCTCTCTTTTGTAAAGAAAACAGGATCTACCAGGATGAGTTGCTTTTAGGGTTTAAAATTATAATCCACAATCTATCTCTGTTTCAAACTCTCCATCACTCCTGGGAACATTGGTTCAGTAGCACTAATTCGGTGTTCATGTTGACTACAGAATTACCGCAAATAATGAGAATTGACTGTATTTAATTCTAAGCTTAGATATGTTACAAAAGTATCATTAAATATTTTTGAAATGCAATGAAATACAATCTTACAAGATTAGAGCATGTAAATTAATTGCACCTATGTCTTACAATGACAATACTAGTTTATTTTAATTTAAAATTATTAAGTTTTTCAATCTATGTAACTTCTGCTCGATGAACTCTAATCTTGGTGACAACAGCTAATTTAACGTAGTCAAATCTTGATAAATCCTGAATGAAATATCTGCTTTGTGATTTTTCTATTTGTGAATCTGCACCGCACATTCTAGGACTGTCTCTTCCTCTCTGAGTCCCTGACTAGATAGAGAGAAAAAAAAGAAATACTTGTGGGTGACACTAAATAGTGTTTGAATTGTTTGGTTCATCTCTATCTGTTGAGGGTGATCAAAAAGGTAACTATATAAGCAAAGTATTTTGGTTAACATACCTCCGGCGAATTTTTATCCATGTCTGTTAAGTCTTTTGACAGAACTGAAAGAGCAACATCTTTTTGAAGATGCCAAAGTGTTGTAGAGTAGATTTCCATGCCTTCAACTCTGTAATTCTCAATCCTTCTAACCTCTGAGAATATTCTTTCAGCCTGAAATAAAAAAAAACTAGTAAGAGAAAATAAGTTGATATAATTTATATATATACACAGGGAAAGCCCTTGTCATTATCTTCACAGGATCTAAATGCTGCCTTGTATTATGGTTTTTATGTGAATGAATATTAACACAAGGACAAATTGAGCAATCTACTATGGTAGGTCAAATACTGATGTAACCATATTGACAGTCAACCTAGTATTTATACACAAGTCATGGTAAGAACATGAACTTTGAAAGGGAAATTTGAGTTTCTACCAAAAAGACAGAAGAGAAGTCTATACAAAGCTACAATTCAAAAGAAGAGTCAATATTTCCTTCTCAAAAACCACATTTCCAAGTGATTTTTTTGAACTTTTTTTTATTGAGAGGTTGTGCTAGAAAATTTAGAGGGAAAAAACAGGTTTAAGCTGGCTATCAATCCCATGGTTATCAATCCTATTGAGCCCTGAATACACACACCAATATTGTGTCTGCTAGGAATTATAGGCCCTACCTATTAATTACCCTTTCCTTTGCATCTCTCTCTTGACTTCAGGGTCTCTCCTCAGCTGCCTGATCAATTTTTTTCCTCATGACATTCACAGCTCCCAGAACTGTGTTTCTCTCCCTCTAAAGTTTGAGGATTTAGGTTATATAAAATCAGTTTCCTAGTTTATCAATTTACCAAGTTCAAAATTCTCAGCTGCCAGAAAAGGTCTAGGTACTAAAAAAAAAGAAAGGAAAATAAATTCTCACAGTTTAGTTTAGAATAAGGAATATCTGGACTGTTCTTAATGAAATGAATATGACAGAAAATAAGAGCATTTTAAAACTGAGTGCTTAATGCCAAGAAGTGGCCATATGATATCTGAGAATAGTTTAATGATTTGTAACTTCCTTGCAATCTCTTAAAAGTTGTAAAGGTAAGTGTGCAGCCTTGACCTGCAGGACTCAAGTGATCCTCCCACTTCAGCCTCCCAAGTAGCTGGGACCACAGGTGAGTGCCACCACACCCAGCTAATTTTTTCATTTTTTGTAGAGACAGGATCTCACTATATTGGCCAGGCTGGTCTCCAACTCCTGAGCTCAAGTAATCCCCCTTCCTTGGCCTCCCAAAGTGCTAGTATTATAGGCTTCAGCCATCACATCTGGCCAAGATTTTCATGTAGGCATGGTAACAAGATAAAAGACCTATCAGCCAAATATATGGTTTCAAAGTTTTCAGAATCTGTTGCTTCCTTTGAAAAATGATTATGGCATTGACAAAAAGAAAAATGGGAAAAAACTCATGAAATTAAGTTGAAACACAGGCTTTCTTTAGTTAAATATTTGGGTCACCACTATAACTAGGGGAAATAATAAAATTCATTTATGTTAAAGTAGCTGTGAAACAATAAATTATAAATAATTTTTTAAAGGGCTTTTCCAAACACAGTTCTTGCCTGTCTGTGTATATGCTACATACCAATAAAGGACCATAATCGAAACACGGGTTTTCTAGTAATGAATAAGACTTTCTGTCTTCAACTCTCTTTTCTGTACTATTCAAAATTAAGTTATATGAATAGGTATCCTCCGTATGTATTCTCTGCGACAAAGAACACCTTTCCTCTAGATCTTTGCATGGATCATGAAGGGAAGAGTAACGTTCCCTCTGAGGGCATAAAAACAAAAACAAAGCAAAACAAAAACACCATATTTCATTGTCCCCCAGTTTCCTCACCATGCTTCATTTTTCTGCATGACTTATTGCTACCTGTCCTTATACATTTATTG
Organism: Trachypithecus francoisi; assembly: GCF_009764315.1. NCBI lineage: Eukaryota > Metazoa > Chordata > Mammalia > Primates > Cercopithecidae > Trachypithecus > Trachypithecus francoisi. Next base: position 45,480,275 of record NW_022681466.1, on the reverse strand, counting down.
GCTTACAATTTGTCTATTGCTAGAATGTAAGCTCCACAGAGGCAAGAAATTGTCTGACTAGCAGACTCTAGAAGACAGTCCAGGATATCATATGCACAGAAATATATACTGAATAAATGAACTGAAAGCAAATTAAGCAAAAAATGAATCATATGAACTTTAATCCATATTAGAGATATTTTATTAAAATATAAGTTTCTAAAAGGTTTCTTTTTTTAAGTTGGGGGTGGAGAAAATGCTTTGGGAAGAACTGAGGGGTAATTTAAATTGGGAATTAGAATTTTCTTTGACTTTAGGTTAATCATTCTCTCCTTTTCTGGTATAGACAGATAACTTAAGCAACAAATTTAATTAAAATCCAAAGAGTAAAAGCCTTGTAATAAGGACATTGTGTCCTCAAACACAATTTTCTTCATGGCATTCTTCAAGTTTATAAAACATATTTAATGTCAAAAATTCATCCCTGTAATTAACTCTGTATATTGTAGAAAAAATATAAATCCTATTACATGGTAAATATGTATTTTCAGATACAACTGAATAGGACACACTCTACGTAAGAATGTCTGGATGACTCGGGTCTCTACAAACCTATTCCAAGAAGTTGCAAAGAATTTAAATTACTCCTTAACACAAGTAACACAAGAAAGAACTGTATCTATACATTATAAATACTGACAAAATAAATATATAGACATTATATAATAAATACTGATCTTTTAGATCTAGCCTTCTCAAGCATGGGAATTTATTTTAATGAAATTGAAATTATCCCTAGAAAGGCATATATAACCATTTTCTATACTTACTTGCATGTACTCTGAAAGTTCAAAATAGGCCCTTCCAATCTGGCACAGTACCCAACCAGTATTGTAGTGGTGAGAAGGTAGATGGCTCAAAATATTTATAGCTTCTTTGCAGTTGTATGAACACAAAGCTAAATAACCTTTCCCCATTTCACGAAGAAGGCTCATCAAACCTTCTAGGAGAAAATAATACAGTAAACAAAGGAAAAAACGCAATAAAACAGTTTGGTTCTCTAGAAAAGGTAATTACAAACTAATCTATTAAAAATTACAACATCTATATAGAAAACAATGAAGGTACTGTAATGAACATAAAGAAATTTACTTAAAATAAGTACATAATAAAATATAAAGATAATATTAAGCATTTAAAACAGACCTGCTGCTGCTTTTTGTAGATTAAAAGCCTGAATCTGAGGTGTGATTGTGGATATTTTCCCTTCTGAAATGATGGAAGAGTCCAATTTTGTAATTTCCAGGCTATCATTTATGTTAGGTTGAGTTATTCCTCCTTTGTTGGTTTTACTTTTTGTTTTTCTGTTTGGGATTTTAGGTGGAAACTTCATTTTTAATTTTTTGCTATTCTCCTGTAAAAGGGGGGAAATTTCACACTTGTTATACTCATGTATTTTAGACTACTCCTCAGCCCTTTATCCAGTATTAGATATAAAATAAATGTACAATCTTGATTAATTCTATATTTTTTTCAGAAGAGAGTTTATAAAAACAAAGGTCTTCAAAGTCATTTAATTTTAAACACAGTAATTCTGAACATAAATTACATTAACTAATAGTGATTAAGGTGTGTCAGCATTAAGTGTAGCCCTCTTGTGAAAGTATATCAAACTCTCATTTATTATTTAAAAGTAAGAAAATAAGTAGATGTAATTCTTGGCTCACTGCAACCCAACCTCTGCCTCCCAAGGTTCAAGCGATTCTACTGCTTCAGCCTCCCGAGTAACTGGGATTATAGGCATAAGCCACCGCACCTGGCCTTTGTTTTGTTTTTTGAGACAGGGTCTTATTCTGTTGCCCGGGCTGGAGTGTAATGATGTAATCAGAGCTCACCACAACCTTGACTACCCCAGGCTCAAGCGATCCTCCCACCACAGCCTCCCAAGCAGCTGGGATCAAAGAGTACCACCATCCCAGCTCATTATTTTTTTTTAGAGATGGGGTCTTGCTATGTTGACCATGCTGGTCTCGAAGTCCTAACCTCAATTGATCGGCCCACCTTGGTCTCCCATAGTGATAAAAATACAGGCGTGAGTCACTGTGTCTGCCAGATCTCCAGTTTTTTTTAACTTCTATTTTTAAATAATTTTAGACTCACTCTTCTGCAAATAATAACATCTGACATAACCATAGTATCATCATATCCAGGAAACTGAAATTAGTACAATACTATCAACTAAAGACCTTATATGGATTTCATCAGTTTTTACATAAAACCATTTGTTTGTGTGCATAGTTCTGAATGGATCTGTGTAATCAATCACCACAATCAGGATACAGGACTGTTGTACCACCACAACGAAATTCTTTTGTGCCATGATTTAATAGTAACATCCTTCCTAGAGGCCTAACTCTTACTAACTACTGATCTGTTGTCCACTACTATAATTTTGCCATTTCAAGATTATTCCTGTCATTTTTAACTTGAGAAAAAATTTTTTTTAATTGAAAAAGAATATTATATAATATTTACCAAAGGATTAATTAACTTCACAAAAATTATAGATGTCCCTCTAACTTAAAACATTCTTAAATTTGAAATAGTCTCTTTATTAACTTTTTAGGAATGGAGTCATCAATGAACAGAAATTTCATCAGGGGAAGCATTAAGTAAATGTGACATACAGAAATCTTTAAATTACCTCGGTTGTAGAGCTGTCACTAGTAAAGAGTCGTGAACTTCTTCGAGGCAGTGCATTTGGGGGAGATGCAATAGTGGGGCTCAATACCTGAGGTGTTGTACTAAAAAAAAATTATAAAGGAAGACATTAATATTTTACTTGATTTATGACCATTAACCGTTGTTTCAATTCAGGTATATTTTAAAAATACACATTAATTATGTAAGTACTCTAAAGTTGATGATTTTGATCAGTTCTTTTCGTGGTTTCTCTATGAAAACACAGTATTTAAAAATGAGGAACTCAGACTGGCTTTCCTGCTTCTCAGCTTGCAGACGGCCTCTTGTGGGACTTCAGCTTATGATCATAAGTCAGTACTCCTTAATAAACTTTCCTTCATATAAAAAATAAATAAAAATAAAATGACTTGTTACTACAAAATAGTAAAGATTATAGCACAGATCTTCACTCTCTCTGAAATTGTTAATTTGAACTAAAAATAATCCTCATAAAATTCTGGATCAATAAATGATAAGCCCATCTATAAATCAATTATTTTTACCCTTCATTTGCAACTACAAGAAATTAGAGAAAAAAGAAAAGACAGTTGGGCAAACAGTCTTAAATGTGGGGTATCTGTCAACAAATACCACTAGAACAAATGATATTTGAGAAGTCATCTCCCTGTAAATTCAAACAACTACATCAAAGGTTTATTCTGTTTAGAGCAAAAGGAGCCTCTGTACATTTTCACTTTAAAGGCAAACCCTGAGATATGAGAATTTCAATCTTAGGAGCAAGCAAACCTAAAATCTGAAACAATCGAGAATTGACAGTGGGTAAACTTACGGACTAAACTATCTAAACTTTATAATTTATGGGAAATCCTACTAGCTACCTGAGTCTGGGTCAAAGAATTTCAGAAAATAAAAAGCGATATATATTTTCATCTTTTACGATATGTACGTATATAATATGTATACATACCTCTATATATGCACGTGTGTCTATGTCTCACACACACACACACATGAATCCTTTTAATCTGCATCTGATAAACTAGGAGTTTGATAACGAAAGGCTTCCAAAGTTCAAAATCAGACTTCACTTTATGTGGAGCAAAAGACACACAACCTTTTTTTGGATGATTTAGCTAAAAGTACTATGCCATTCTAACAATCTCTAAAAGAACTTCTAAATAGAAAGAACAGACTTCTGCCAGTCATGACAGAGTAATATGGAATACACTTATTCTCCCATTTCAGATAACTACAAACTGAACCAAATATATGGAACAATGGTTTTCAGACACTGGACAATCGGCAAAACATTTCTGAGGACAGCTCTAGGGCCACCGTGCAGGAAAAAAGAATGCAAATAGAGCTCAGTGGTCCCACTGTGTTGAAAAGAAAATGTTGAGGATTTGAGAAAAGTCAAAGCAGCCAGAATTTGAAGGCAGAGCAACAGAGAGAAGAACGAGCTACAAAGAGGGGACCTACAAAGATCTGCAGAGGGCTTCTCTGGACTCTTCAGTTGAAAACTGCTCAGTGTAGGTGTTTGAGTGTTAAATAAAGAATCTGTCTGGTCCATGCCCCAGGCTCCTGAGATCTACTAAGTTCTTGGAACTCCTCAAGTGACAGGGATGTCTTTGTTATTCATTGTGAGCTCCTGGGACCCTGCCTGAATTTATGCTAATGAAGTAACTCCTAGGTAGTTTCTGGACGGGGGCTGGCCATGCTGTAAAGGTCAGTCACGTGGCCGGGCGCAGTGGCTCACGCATGTAATCCCAGCATTTTGGCAGGCCGAGGCAGGCAGATCATGAGGTCAAGAGATTGAGATCATCCTGGCCAACATGGTGAAACCCCGTTTCTACCAAAAATACAAAAATTAGCTGGGCCTGATGGCGGGTGCCTGTAATCCCAGTCACTCAGGAGGCTGAGGCAGGAGAATCACTTGAACCCGGCAGGTGGAGGTTGCAGTGAGCCAAGATCGTGCCTCTGCATTCCAGCCTGGGCGACAAGAGTGAAACTCTGTCTCAAAAAAGAAAAAGTCAACCATGTGATTAGAGGGCTGGGGCTTTGAGCCAGCAACACCAGCCTGACCTCGTCCAGGAAGGAAATTGAGTTCAATCATGTGGCCAATGATTCCATCAATCATGCCTACATAATTTAAAAATCCTAATAAAAACTTTGAACACCAAAACTTGGCTAAAATTCTTGGTTTGTAAGGATACTGATGCACTGGGAGGGCGAGTCCACAAAGAAGACATGAAAGCTCTGTATCAAGACCCTCCCATATCTAATCCTATGGATCTCCTAATTGTGTCATCTATAATAAAACTGTAATCCTAAGTATAGCACTTTCCTGGACTCTGTGAGGTGCTCTAGCAAATTACTGAATGTAAGAGGGTAGTAGGAATTCTTAAATTTGTAACCAGTTGGTCAGAAATGTGGGCGGCCTGGGGAACCCAGAACCTGCAACTGGGCAGTTCAGACAGTTCTTGTTGGGGTCAGTGATCTTAACCTGTGGTGTTTGTGCTAAGTCTGGGTAGTTAGCATCAGAATTACATTATAGTACTATTGTGAAGAAACTACCCAAAGCTGGGGAAAGTATTACTGAAAAGAAGTAGACAGAATAATTACTAGATCTCACTCCAAGCTGGGAATAGCTCATACTTTCAATAGGCAGAGTGAAGAAACTCATACTAAACAGGTTTCTGAGGAGAGTACCCAAAGGGCACTTCCTCAATAGTTGGACAAGGTTAGTCCAGACTAAGGCTACTTTTGTCTGGACAAAGTTCAAAAGGTAAGACCTGAAGGGATCAAGCTGTTTCCAAGCAACTTTACTGCATCTCAGAGTAAAACTTTAAAATACCTAAAGGAATACAAAAATATTCAGTAATCAACAATGTAAAATTTATAGCCAGGCATGGTGGCTCACACCTGTAATCCCAACAACTCGGGTGGCTGAGGTGGGAGGAATGCTTGAGGCCAGGAGTTTGAGAACAGCCTGAGCAACACAGCAAAATCCCATCTCTGCAAAACAAAAAAAAAATTAGCCACATGTGGCACGTGCCTATAGTTCCAGCTACCCGGAAAGCTGAAGTGGGAGGACCTCTTGGGTCCAGGAGTTTGAGGCTGCAATGAGCTATGATCACACCACTATACTCTAGCCTGGGCGTCAGAGTCAAAGACCCTGTCTCAAAGAAAAAAAGTAAAATTTATAATAACTGACATCCAATTAAAAAATACTAGGCATACAAAGTAGCAGGAAAATAAAATCTACAATGAAGAGGAAAAGTAATATAAGAAACACTTGGAAATAACAAAGTAACAGACTTAGTAGACAAAAACAGTAAAAAAATACAAATATATCCTATACGTTCAAAAACATAGAAGAGGCTAGATGAAGTGGCTCATGTCTGTCAGCCCAGCACTTTGGGAGGCCAAGCCAGGACTGCTTCAGGCCAGGAGGTCAAGATCAGCCTGGACAGCATAGCAAGACCTTGTCTCATAGAGAGCTTATCCTTGTCTCTACAAAAAAATAAAAATAAAAATAATTAGCCACATGTGGTGGCATGTGCCTGTAGTCCTAGCTACTCAGGAGGCTAACGCAAGAGAATCACTTGGGCCAAGGAGTTTGAGGCTACAGTGAGCCATAGTTGTGTCACTGCACTCCAGCCTGGGTGACAGTGAGACCCTGTCTCAAAAAAAAAAAAAAAAAAAAAAAACAAGGCTGGGCGCGGTGGCTCACACCTGTAATCCCAGCACTTTGGGAGGCCAAGGTGGGTATATCACGATGTCAGGAGTTTGAGATCAGCCTGACCAACATGGTGAAAACTCGTCTCTACTAAAAATACAAAAATTAGCAGGGTATGGTGGCACATGCCTGTAATCCCAGCTACTCAGGAGGCTGACGCAGGAGAATCGCTTGAACCCAGCAGGCAGAGGGTGCAGTAAGCCAGACTATGCCATTGCACTCCAGCCTGGGCAACAGAGCAAGACTCCGTCTCAAAGAAAAAAGAAAACTAAATCAATCTAGAGATGAAAGAAGAATGTCTGAAACAAAAACAAAAACAAAAAACCCAACAACATTGGATGTGGTTAATAACAGGTCTGACACTGCTGAAGAAAGATTAATTAGAAGACATAGCAATAAACACTATCCAAAATGAAACACGGAGATGAGAAAGACTGGAAACAAAAATGAAGAGAATATTAGTGAGCTGTGGGACAACTTCAAGCAATCTAATATACAAGTACTTGGAGTCCCAGAGGGAGAGATAAGACATGGACATAATATTTGAAGAAATAATGCCCCCAATTTAGCCAACTGTTATGAAAACTATAAATCCACAGATCTAAGAAGCTCAATGAATCCAAAGGCCGAGAAACAAGAAAACTACACTAGAGCACATCATAATCGAATTGCTTAAAATCAGCGATTAAAAACAAAACCTTGAAACAGAGAAAAGACATATTACTACATATAGAGGAACAAAAACGAGATTGACAGCAGATTTCTTGTCAGAAACAATATAAGCCAAAAAACCAGTGAAGTAACATCCCTAAAAAAATTGTCAATTAGAAATTCTTGGCCAGGTGTGGCAGCTGACACCTGTAACTTCAGCACTTTGGGAGGCCAAGGTGGGTATATCACGATGTCAGGAGTTTGAGATCAGCCTGACCAACATGGTGAAAACTCGTCTCTACTAAAAATACAAAAATTAGCAGGGTATGGTGGCACATGCCTGTAATCCCAGCTACTCAGGAGGCTGACGCAGGAGAATCGCTTGAACCCAGCAGGCAGAGGGTGCAGTAAGCCAGACTATGCCATTGCACTCCAGCCTGGGCAACAGAGCAAGACTCCGTCTCAAAGAAAAAAGAAAACTAAATCAATCTAGAGATGAAAGAAGAATGTCTGAAACAAAAACAAAAACAAAAAACCCAACAACATTGGATGTGGTTAATAACAGGTCTGACACTGCTGAAGAAAGATTAATTAGAAGACATAGCAATAAACACTATCCAAAATGAAACACGGAGATGAGAAAGACTGGAAACAAAAATGAAGAGAATATTAGTGAGCTGTGGGACAACTTCAAGCAATCTAATATACAAGTACTTGGAGTCCCAGAGGGAGAGATAAGACATGGACATAATATTTGAAGAAATAATGCCCCCAATTTAGCCAACTGTTATGAAAACTATAAATCCACAGATCTAAGAAGCTCAATGAATCCAAAGGCCGAGAAACAAGAAAACTACACTAGAGCACATCATAATCGAATTGCTTAAAATCAGCGATTAAAAACAAAACCTTGAAACAGAGAAAAGACATATTACTACATATAGAGGAACAAAAATGAGATTGACAGCAGATTTCTTGTCAGAAACAATATAAGCCAAAAAACCAGTAAAGGAACATTCCTAAAAAAATTGTCAATTAGAAATTCTTGGCCAGGTGTGGCAGCTGACACCTGTAACTTCAGCACTTTGGGAGGCTGAGATGGGCGGATCACCTGAGGTCAGGAATTCAAGACTAGCCTGGCCAACATGGTGAAAGCTGATCTCTACTAAAAATACAAAAATTAGCTGAGCATGATAGCGCATGCCTGTAATCCCAGCTATTCGGGAGGCCATGGCAGGAGAATTGCTTGAACTCGGTGAGCAGAGGTTGCAGTGAGCCAAGATTGCGCCACAGAACTCCAGCCCAGGCAACAAGCAAGACTCTGTTTCAAAAAAAAAAAGTAATTCTTACCTAGTAAAAATATTGTTCAAAAACAAAGATGAAATCAGAACTTTTTTTCTTATCCACAAAAGCTGAAGAAATTCATTACCGGCTGACTCGTACTATAAGAAATGGTAAAAAGGCCAGGTGCGGTGGCTCATGACTGTAAATTCTAGCACTTGGGGAGGCCCAGGCGGGAGGATCATGAGGTCAAGAGATCAGGACCATCCTGGCCAACATGGTGAAACCTCGTCTCTACTAAAAATTCAAAAATTAGCTGGGCATGGTGGCGTGCACCTGTAGTCCCAGCTACTCGGGAGGCTGAGGCAGGAGAATCGCTTTAACCCGGGAGGCAGAAGTTGCAGTGAGCCGAGATTGCGCCACTGCACTCCAGCCTGGCAACAGAGTGAGACTCCATCTCAAAAAAAAAAAAAAAAAAAAAAGAAATGTTAAAAAGAAGTCCTTCAACATGAAGGAAAATGGTTTCAGATCGAAATCTGGATCTATAGAAGTAATGGGCACCAGAAATATTAGTTATGTTTGTAAATATAAAATAGACTTCTTTTTCTCATTTAAAAAAATTTCAGCCAGGCATGGTGGCTCACACCTGTAATCCCAGCACTTTGGGAGGCTGAGGCAGGTGGATCACTTGAGGTCAGGAGTTCGAGGCCAGCCTGGCCAATATGGTGAAACCTTGTCTCTACTAAAAATATAAAAATTAGCCGGGCATGGTGGCGCATGCCTGTAATCCCAGCTACATGGGAGGCTGAGGCAGTAGAGTTGCTTGAATTGGGGAGGTGGAGGTTACAGTGAGTCAAGATTGCACCACTGTGCTACAGCCTGGGTGACAGAGCGAAACTGCGTCTAAAAAACAAAAACAAAATTAAAAAACCTCTATAAAAGATAACTGACTGTTTAAGGCAGAAACCACAACCACAATAAGGCACTGGGGGTTTATAACATACACAGAAATTAAATATATTACGACTATCCCTCTCATAAAGACTAAGAGAGGAGCATGAAAGAATACTATTGTAAGATTCTATACTATACATGAAATGGTCTATTATTTGAAGGCAAACCTTGATAAGTTAAAATGTATACTACAAACTCCAAACAACCTCTAAAATGGCAAAATAAAGAGCAATTGCTAATAAGGCAATATTGAATTGTAACTCCCCAAAAGATATGTTGAAGCCCTAAGCCCCAGTACACATCAATGTGATTTTATTTGGAAATCTGGTTTTTGCAGATGTCATTGAGTTAAGCTGTGGATATCTGGGTTGACCCTAATCCAATATAACTGTTGTCTTTACAAGAAGAGAGATATTTAGATAGAGAAACACACATGGAAGATGATCATGTGAAGACAGAGGTAGATACTGAGTTATACTGTCACATGCTAAAGAACATCTGGAGTTACCAGAAGCTGGACGAGGCAAGGAAAAATCCTCCTCTAGAGATTTTGGAAGGGGTACAACTCTGCCAACACCTTGACTTTGGACTTACGGCTTTACAACCGTAAGATAATAAGTATCTGTTGTTTTAAGATACTAAGTTGTGATACTTTATTATGGCAGCCCTAGAAAACTAATACAGGCAATTAAGGAGATAAAATGGAATCAACAATACAAAGAATACAAAATTATTAAGAGTGGATGTTGGTCAGGCGCGGTGGCTCATGCCTGTAATCCCAGCACTTTGGGAGGCTGAGGCGGGGGGATCACCTGAGGTTGGGAGTTCGAGACCAGCCTGACCAACATGGAGAAACCCTGTCTTTACTAAAAATACAAAATTAGCTAGGTGTGGTGACGCATGCTTGTAATCCCAGCTACTCAGGAGGCTGAGGCAGGAGAATCACTTGAACCCGGGAGGCAGAGGTAGTGGTGGGCCGAGATCACACCATTGCACTCCAGCCTAGGCAACAAGAGTGAAACTCCATCTCCGAAAATAAATAAATAAATAAATAAATAAATAAATAATAAAGAGATGATGTTTATTAGTGTAAGTCTATTTGTTTGACTCTACGTGAAATGTACAAATCAGAAATTATTTTTACATATAATGTTGTTTTGCAGGAGGCTTCAAGTTCCTTCTCACAACAGAGTCTCAGGCAATTACTGCAAGCTGGCACTCAAGGGAATTAGACTTACCATTCTGGGAGCATTACAGGAGCATAGAGGTCTTTTAGATAGTCAAGGAGGCATATGCAAACCTGTGTCTGTTTTAAAATTTAGGTACATGTTCACAATTTTAGAAAAGAGAAAGAAAACTGTATCTTTCTTTTAAAATGTTAGCTATAATCTACTGAGTCCTTGAATAAGCAAAAGAAAATCCTATCTCACACCATTACTGTGTGGAAACGGATTTATTATTTAAGGGTTTATTTGTCTGTTATTTTTATAATCTGTTTATAGACATGCGTAATGTGGGAATGGGAGTATGAAACCTATCTGTACCTAAACTATAGAGAGGGTCATATGCATAAGAAAATTACAAATCCATAAGGCAATCAGAGTAGACTAAAACGCTGCTTTAGTTAAGCATTGTCTTCTGTGCATTACAAAACTCAACTCAAAATTACACTAGTGTTATGAGAGGTTTCAAATTTTACATATTCAAAATTTACAGTAGTTATTCTAGAATCCATGAGAGTCACTATCTGCCTAAATTGAAGAAATATAAAGAATCAAGTTTTACGGCAAGAAAAGCTGAATAATTACAATGATAAATACCTTGTTTGTGGACCAGAACTTTGTGTTTGTGCAAGAATTGGAGTTACCTCTCGGCTGTTTCCACTCTGTGAGAAGACAGACTTTGCTCCAGTTTGGCCGATTCTGGCAACAGACTGTAAAACACAAAAAGTCTAAGGTTTGTGAATTACAGGCTGCACTGTAAATGATAAGACACCACAACGCTCCCATCTACATTTTCTCAATACACGCAGCCATAATATACTGTCACCTTAAAGATAAACTATTTATATCATTATTGTTGGTTATTGTTACATTAGTATGAACATTAGTCTATTTCCTTGTTTTAACCTCAGAGTATTTTTACCTCTATAATATCTTTTCATCTTTTGCTTTTAGTTTCAAAGGCTAAAAATCCCCAGAAGCTATTCTTTTCATCTCATTGTGACCATCCTCCATTTATTACATACCTTCTCTATTTGGGGTTAAGTACTAAAAAATTTTAAGACAGCTAAATTCTCAAGATTTATGATTTATCTCATTATACACAGAAAAAATAATGATACAGTAATATTTTATACTCCTTTGGCACTTGGTAACAGTTCTAGAGGAGTTCAGAGGAGTAGATTTTAAAAAACAACCATCCGATTACTTTCCAAAATCTAAGGATATTGTTCTTTAGACTTAATATTGCTTAGTTTTTCTAATCTTTCATTAATTGGTCTCTGTTCCCTTGGAGAAAAAGTCTTTGCTTGGCTCTTCAGTCTTCTCTAATTTATTCCCTTATTTCTATTCATTTCCACCATCTAGCTTCTTTAAATGATCTATGACTATTGTATCAGTGCACTGCTTCTCTCCTTTGGCTACCAGAGAATTTTCTTCAAAACTTACTATTACCCTGATATCCTGTACATAATCCTCAAACTGCATATTATAAATAATCACTAATAATCACTGTCTCATCAGCTATGAAAACCTTATTTTAGCCTTTCCCACATTCAACATCACTGATCGTGCCCTACTTTTTGAAACTTTGTGTTACTTCCAAAACACTGTATTATTTGTCCTGCCACTTCATTTGCTGGCCCTTTATCCTTCTACTATTTTTAAATTAGGTTTACGCTGTTCTCCTTAGCTACTCTTTCTTTCCCTAGGAGAGCCTGGTCATTTTAATAGCTTCAATTATTATTTCTATCAGCAGCTCACATTTTTTCCTTTTTGACTAACTTTCTACTGAATATTTTCACCTACTGTACCACCACTTCAAAATAAAACTTCATAAGCCTTTCTCCACCTTTTCCAAATTGGAATCACTACATTCATCCAAGGGACAAAACTCAAGTCAATTATGGCCCTTCCTTATTTATCAAAGAACTATGTACACTGCACTCACTACCTGGTTTGATATTTTCAGTTGACACTGCATGCAGACCTACATGCGTGACTTTTCTGCGAATGTCTTGTATAAAGTAAGAGGAGAACAGAGGCAGAAGAGGATGAGACAGCAATCTTATTTGGGCACTAAAATCATGTGCCTACCTCCTGCCTTAACTTGCTTTGGTTATTATGGTTATTATGGCTCTTCCAGTCTTGGCCTACTTCACCTGGCATGCTACCTACCATTTTGCTTTGCCTTCTTCATAACTGTAATGTTTAAAACAATACATACACAAACTATTTTGCAGTCCCTTTTAAGTATTCTTGGAGTTCCTATTATCACTCACTAAGGAGTTATTACAGAAAAATCTTTTGCAGATTCTAAGGATGTTCAGGAGTAAAATAGTAAAAAACAACTATAAGAAGAAACATGTTTCTATTAAGGTAAAGAGGCTATAACTGTTATTCACATATTAGTATGACTTGTAGCTTCCATTTCTTGAATATCTGTGAAGCATGGCAATAGGTATTTTATAGAGAGAGCCTAATTTGAATCTCACAGAAGTTACCTTGTGCCACAGATATGCTTTTAAAAAATGGTACTTTAGCCTCTATTTCCATATACCTATATAAGGGAACATTATAAAACAAGAGCCTCAGCTGGGCAGTGACTCATGTTTATAATCCTAGCACTCTGAAAGGTCAAGGCAGGATTGCTTGAGCCCAGGAGTTTGAGCCCAGCCCTGGCAACACAGTTAGATTCTGTCTCTCCAAAAATAAAAGTTAAAAAAATTAGCTGGGTGTGGTGGTGCACACCTATAGTCCTAGGTACTTGGGAGGCTAAGGTGGAAGGATCTTAGCCTCCACCTGAGCCTGGGAGGTTGAGGTTACAGTGAGTCATGGTCGCACCACTGCACTCCAGTCTGGGCAGCAGAGTGAGACCCTGTCTCATTAAAAAAAAAAAAAAAAAAAAAAAAAAAGGCCTCATGATGCTTGCTGCAATATTTACTAAGTATATACCAAATATTTTTCATTTTCATTTTAAAACTATATATTCATGATCTATCACAAATATCTTACTATTAGAAATATCTGGCTTTACCTGAGAGATTTTTTTCATATAATTATTAGTGTTATTAAAAAAACATAAGAGGCCGGGCACGGTGGCTCAAGCCTGTAATCCCAGCACTTTGGGACGCCGAGACGGGCGGATCACGAGGTCAGGAGATCGAGACCATCCTGGCTAACACAGTGAAACCCCGTCTCTACTAAAAAATACAAAAAACTAGCCGGGCGAGGTGGCGGGTGTCTGTAGTCCCAGCTACTCGGGAGGCTGAGGCAGGAGAATGGTGTGAACCCAGGAGGCGGAGCTTGCAGTGAGCTGAGATCCGGCCATTGCACTCCAGCCTGGGTGACACAGCGAGACTCCGTCTCAGAAAAAAACAAAACAAAACAAAACAAAAAACAACAAAAAAACATATATACACAGTGGTGGAGACAAGTAAAAACTATGGCAGACATAATTTCTGTTGTTTATATTCAAGTAATATAAACAATCTTAATTTTGTTTTTTTAAAAAGGAAATTAAAAAGTAAAAATATGAATATGTTTATTTAACTATACGCTGAAATAAACTAAAATTGTGAGATACAGTCTTACTTGGCCAAAAGAGTAAGAAGTCTGCCTCTTACTATAACCAAGAGGCTACAACAATGACATTCTTTTATATTTAGATCAACAAATCTAAGGCAAAAGCAATTATATAAAGTTAGATTTTCCCTGAAATTACCTGAAAGATTAAAATAAACAAGTTGCTTTATTTATTTTTATTTTTTTATTTTTATTTTTATTTTTTTTTGAGGAGGAGTCTCGCTCTGTCGCCCAGGCTGGAGTGCAGTGGCGGGATCTCAGCTCACTGCAAGCTCCGCCTCCCGGGTTCCCGCCATTCTCCTGCCTCAGCCTCCGGAGTAGCTGGGACTACAGGCGCCCGCCACCTCGCCCGGCTAGTTTTTTGTATTTTTTTAGTAGAGACGGGGTTTCACCATATTAGCCAGGATGGTCTCGATCTCCTGAACTCGTGATCCGCCCGTCTCGGCCTCCCAAAGTGCTGGGATTACAGGCTTGAGCCACCGCGCCCGGCCAACAAGTTGCTTTAATCAATACCCAAACTGCATTTTACATGGAAAATACCTTTTTTGAAGGGGCTCCGGTGGATGGCATGTCAATTACAGAAGGTGTGTTAGTGTAGTTTTGTAAATAGGATCCATCTCCAGGACTTGGGGTTTCTAATGGCAAAATCCCAAAACTGAGAAGAGGTTGAAATCAAGGTGTCAAAAAGTCATCAAGGCATATATAAAGCAGCAGTATACTTAAATTAGATGGTCTAAAAGGAAGAGAATGGCAAATCAGTCTTAGGAACAGTGAGGATCTGAGGGGCAGATTAAAAATAAGCTGTGAGGCCGGGCGCGGTGGCTCAAGCCTGTAATCCCAGCACTTTGGGAGGCCGAGACGGGCGGATCACGAGGTCAGGAGATCGAGACCATCCTGGCTAACACGGTGAAACCCCGTCTCTACTAAAAAATACAAAAAAGTAGCCGGGCGAGGTGGTGGGCGCCTGTAGTCCCAGCTACTGGGGAGGCTGAGGCAGGAGAATGGCATGAATCCGGGAGGCGGAGCTTGCAGTGAGCTGAGATCCGGCCACTGCACTCCAGCCTGGGCGACAGAGCGAGACTCCGTCTCAAAAGAAAAAAAAAAAAAAAAAAAAAAAAACTGTGAATATAGACTATTCCACCCACCATAACTAAAACTAAAAAAAGCTGTCAAACAAGGAACTAAAGTGAGCAACAATGACTGATCTCAGGAGATTTATTAGAAATAAAGAAGAGTAGCTTTATAAATCTAAGATCCAAATGATCAGATTACTTCAAATTCTTGGAATTTATGGGATTTAGACACAACTACAGAGAAAATGTCTCTAGAGACCATTAGATAACAATAACTCTCCAGAGTGGCAATCTCATGGTCATGCTATTTTAGTAGTTCCCTGGCCTCAGGACCTGATCCATAGAATTTCTTCTAGTAGATATAGATATAGATATAGATATTTTTTTTTTTGAGACAGAGTCTTGCTCTGTTGCCCAGGCTGGGGTGCAGTGGCATGATCTCAGCTCACTGTAACCTCCACCTGCTGGGTTCAAACGATTCTTGTGCCTCAGCCTCCCAACTACTTGGGATTACATGTATCTGTCACCACGCCTGGCTAATTTTTGTAATTTTAGTAGAGCTAGGGTTTCACCATGTGGGCCAGACTGGTCTTGAGCTCCTGGTCTCAAGTAATCTGCCTATCTCAGCCTCCCAAAGTGCTGGGATTACAGGCATGAGCCACCATGCCCAACCCGTTCTAGCACATAATTTTTCATTTTGATACTTTTGGATATGTATCCTCTGGGCTGAGTTCCTGTATTTATATATACATATACTACTACTAATTTTGATAAAATATTTTATATTAATAGGTGTGACAGCTAGGTTCAGTAGCTCACGGTAATCCTAGCACTTTGGGAGGCCATGGCAGGAGGATCACTAAAGGCCAGGAGTTCCAGATCAGCTTGAGCAACACAGCAAGACCCCATCTCTACAAAAAAACTTAAAAAATTAGCCAGGTATGTTGGCATGTGCCTGTAGTCCTAGCTACTCAGGAGTCTGAGGCAGGAGGATCGCTTGAGCCCAGGAATTTGAGGCTGCAGTGAGCTATGATTGTGCCATTGCACTCTAACCTGGGTGACAGAGTGAGATCCTGTCTCAAACAAAAAACAGTAGGTGTCAAATTTCCTCGATGTTTTGGAAAAGAACATTTTAATAGCAACCAATGGTGCTCTGATTATAATATTTCATGAGGCTCACTGCTATCCAATAATGCACAGTCATAGACAGTATTTCTTAATGTGTTTACTACCTAAGAGTTTTACATTTTTCTCCAATTTTTTTTTTTGAGACGGAGTCTTGTCCTGTCTCCTAGGCTGGACTGCAGTGGTGCCATCTCGGCTCACTGCAACCTCTACCCACTGTAACCTCTGCCTCCCGGGTTCAAGTGGTTCTCTTGCCTCAGCCTCCCGAGTAGCTGGATCTATAGAAGCATGCCACCACGCCCGACTAATTTTTTTGTATTTTTAGTAGAGATGGGGTTTCGCCATGTTGGCCAGGATGGTCTTGATCTCCTGACCTCGTGATCCGCCCACCTCGGTCTCCCAAAGTGCTGGGATTACAGGTGTGAGCCACCGTGCCCAGCCAATCCAATATTTAATATCAATTTTTTTTGAGTGGGAGTTTTGCTGTGTTACCCAGGCTGGAGTGTAGCAGCTCCATCTCGGCTCACTGCAACCTCCGCCTCCTGGGTTCAAGCAATTCTCCTGTCTCAGCCTCCCGAGTAGCTGGGATTACAGGCGCCCACCACCACACCCAGCTAATTTTTATGTTTTTAGTAGAGACAGGGTTTCACCATGTTGGCCAGGCTGGTCTCGAACTCCTGACCTCAGGTGATCTGCCTGCCTTGGCCTCCCAAAGTGCTGGGATTACAGGCGTGAGCCACCGCACCTGTCAACATCATCATGTGCTGTTTTTTACTTCATTTTCTGAAAACAGAATGCCCCTGTTCCCATACTGATTTAGAAGTTGCCATTACAATAATCTGCATTACAAACAATATGAGTTATTATAAGATTAGTTAGTACTACAGCACATTTGAAAGTATCTTGTTTGACTTACCTTGGGGTTAATGGGCTAAGAGCTGCTGGTCCTCCTAATAAACTTCGACCAGTTTTTGGTTTATTTTGAACCTGTTTAGATAATATGGAAGTTCCTGTTCCCAGTGGGACAGTATCAGATCAAATTACAGCTGAATCAATATAAGACACTGGGGAATCTGTATTCAAGGAGTACTTTGAATTGGAAGATTCTAAATTCAATCTGTTTAATTCCTGAAACAGAAAATTTCTACCAAGTCATTCACAACATATTATTTAGTTCAGATCATTCTTTGCAGTTTTCATAATATTTTGAACACTCGAATATAAGACACAATTGTGTCCTGGGGTATTTCCGTAAGAACTGTCTCAGGCTGTCTGTGAGATAAACTATGATTAGGTACTTGTGTTGTGCAAGAGTTGGGCAGACAGTTTGCTAAAGTTCTGTAAAGATGTGAATTTAAATGTTTGGTCGGGATCTGGCGTTTCACCTGTGAAGACCAAAAAAAAAAAAAAGTTTGTCTCTGAGGAAGTGACGAATACATTTTTTTCAAGTAAGAATAAGTTAGTGGAAATAGGAAATAGGCCTTATCCAAAATTTTAAATTCTCCTGTCCACTTCTGCTAATCAAATTTACTCCCTAAAAGCCCATCTATCAATATATCATAAAAGTTTACTAGTAAGATAAAGCTGTAAATTTAGAAAATAAACTACAAGAACACTAATTTTAAACATAACAAATCACAGAAAAATGCAGATTTCTCTGTTTGTTTTAAAGCTGAAAATAAGTAGATCTCATTTTTCTCAAAGTAGGAGATGTGGTTGAAGAGTTAAAACCCATTATATTTTACAGTGAAGGTTGAAGCCCTTCTCTCTCTCTCTCTCTCTCTCTCTATATATATATATATAGATGCAACAATGTTGAAAAATGGTCCTTCATGTATCTCAAATGTACTGAGAAATTCTCTCCCTATACTGTTCAGGTCTTGTAAGTTTCTGCTCCAGGCATTCTCTTAATTACATTAGAAATTCTATTAATTTTCTTATTCAGAAAGCAATTTTTGCTAGTGTTAAACACACAATATAACCCATTCTAGAGGACACCAGCTACTTGAAAGTAGATTGACTAAACAGAAAATCTACTGTATTTAATCTTTGTGTAATTTTCAGCTATATGATTCTTGAAACATACCTATGATTCTAACTTATTTTTTATTTTCCAATTTTAACTTGGAAAAATACTTTTCTTGGGGGTAGATGATCTGTATTGCTCTCCAAAAATTAAGTAGTGGGAAAAAAGGAGATGGGAACCCATCCACCTCTCAACCCCACCCACCTACCTATTTCACATAATGATTCAAAAGGAGACCAGAGGAAAGATTTAAACTAAGGCCCTTTTGGTAACATTCTGATCCTTTGGCAAGCCGATCTGTCTTGCTGTGGAGAGAAACAAGTAGATTAAATAAGCTACAAACCTCAAAACTTTTATCATAAACTTTTAGTACAAAAAATTAGGTAAAAGTTACAGAAGTTCGGAGAGCACTCTTTGTGATGCTTCTCTAAATTACCAATTTCTCCTATCTGCTAATCTCCAAATCAAGTGAAAGCAAATAGAACATGAATCAAAAGAAATGCTTACAAAATAAACTATCATTGCCTTCTTGAATATTACTATTACTTTAAACTTCCTGTCAGATATTAGAGTTATTAAGGGAAATACAAAGAACATTCAAATTCTTCAGTATTATTATTATTTTTTCTTTTTGGAACAAGGTCTGGCTCTATTATACAGGCTGAAATGCAGTGGCATGATCTTGGCTCACTGCAACCCGTATTTCCCAGGCTAAAGCCATCCTCCTACTTCAGCCTCCTAAGCAGCTGGGACTACATGTGTATATCACCACATCAAGCTAATTTTTGCTTTTAGAGACCAGGTTTTGCCATGATGCCCAGGTGGGTCTTGAACTCATGAGCTCAGGTGATTTACCTGTCTTGGCCTTCCAAAATGCTGGGATTACAGGTGTGAGCCACCACACCTGGCCTTTTTGTATTTTTTGTAGAGATGGGGTTTTGCCATGTTGCCCAGGCAGGTCTCGAACTCATAAGCTCAAGTGATCTGTCCACCACAGCCTCCCAAAGTGCTGGAATTACAGACGTGACCCACCACACTTGGCCTTAATTTTTAACATAACATTCCCAATGGTAATTCTGAAAGTGATTTAAATGCTTTAAATATAGCATAAATGATCAGTTTTTTTTTTTCCAGGCTTAATTCACTTTATTTTTCTTGTATAAAAACCCTATGTTGTAGCCACAGCCCGAGCCTGGATCCTCTGCAGAGAGACTCTGGTGTGGGTCTTGAGGAGGTCGTCAGTGAATTCCTGACAGGGAAACTTGGTGAATAGTCTCCTTCCAGAGGTCCAGGGTCAGGTAGTTGTAGGTCTTAGAGATGGCATCAAAGGTGGCCTTGGCGAAGTTGCTCAGGGTGGCAGTGCAGCCCTTGGCTGGGGTATAACCATCATTGATATCAGCCATCATGAGCAGCTTCTTGGGCACAGATGCCGAGAAGATGCCAGTGCCCCTGGGGGCAGGGATGAGGCGCACCAGCACAGAGCTGCAGTGGCCTGTCACCTTGCAAGGGATGGTGTGGGGCTTGCCATTCTCATTCCCCAGTAACCTCTGAACACGGGGACAATGGAGAGCTTGGCCAGGATGATGATGGCCCCACAGATGGCAGTGGCCACCTCCTCCGAGCATTTAACATGCAGACTGATGTGGCCATTGTAGTCCTCGATGGCAACAAACGCCTCGAACCTGGTGCCCTGGCCGGTGCGGGTCTGCTTAATCTTCAAAACCTTGTCCTTGAGAGAGGCTCCCAGGAAAAAGTCAACGATCTCAGATTCCTTGATGGGCAGGGAGAAGAGACAGATCTATTCCAGGGACTTGATCTTCATGTCCTTGACCAGGCGGTCCAGCTTGGCGACGGGAATCCACTCCTTATCCTCGGCCTTGCCTCCATGAGCTCCGTGGCCTTGACCTCGGCCCCGGATGCCACTGCCGAAACCTCTGCGGAAGCCGCTGTGGTTCCCCATCCCAGGGTCCCCGGGACCCCCCACCCCCGGCTGCACCGGCATCATTCACCATTTGGTGTGTTCTCGGATGAGAGTTTTTTCTTTTTTTTAAAACAAAGTAGAGGTGGTAGGTCTTTTTCCTCCCCTCCCCCCTCAAGATCTGTTTGTGGAGGATCTGCTTCCTTAACGAAAAGGACATTTTATGTTTCTTTGTAAATCAGGTGTGTAAATGCTTACATATGGAATCTGGACAATATCCCTGGGAACATTTATATTTGGAAAAATCTGGGGATTATCAGAACAGTATTGCTGCCTCTTTAGATTTTTTTTTTTTTTTTTTTTTTAGAATCTGGCTCTGTTGCCCAGGCTGGACAGCAATCTCAGCTCGCTGCAACCTCTACCTCCTGGGTTCAAGTGATTTTCATGCCTCAGCCTCCCGAGTAGGTGGGATTACAGGTGCACACCACCATGCTGACTAATTTTTATATTTTAGTGGAGACAGGATTTCACCATGTTGGCCAGGCTGTTCTCGAAGTCCTGGACTCAAGTGATCCGCCCGCCACAGCCTCCCAAAGTGTTGGGATTACAGGCGTGAGCCACAGCACATGGTCGCTAATTATTCAATAGAGAGATGAAAGGGGACAAAGATGTAAGAAAAGTAAACTGCTGGGGTACTCTAAACTTAGATCAAAGTTTTTATTAAAATTGAGTCATACACACAAAACCTAGCCAGAAGTTTCCTAAAGAACTGGCATAAAAAATATTATTTAAGTGGTATTGGGAAGAAATAGGTTAATTTAGGAATCAGACTTAGTATCAGTTGTATCCTAAACATAGAAGTCTCATATGCTATAATAGACAAAAAGACTAAAAAATGTTTATCCTGGAGATAGAAAAGAAAACCTAACACACCTTAGCTACAAAACCACATATATGTATAGATTACTAGGTGCAATTCTGGTATATAATGGCTAAAATGAAAAGCCAGGATTGGGGTAGGGTGGTTCCACTTTTGATACTCAATCTTTAAATCTTGATGATGAATAAAAATAACCCTTGGCTGGGTGTTGTGGCTCATGCCTGTAATCCCAGCGTTTTGGGAGGCTGAGGTGCCAGGACTGCTTGAGCCCAGGAGCTTAAGACCAGCCTGGGCAACATAGGGAGACCCATATCTACCAAAATCAGAAAAATATAAAAGAACCCATCCATATTCCTCTGAAGAAGGAGAAAATAAAACTTTCTTCTTTACATATATGTATACATACACACACATACCTTTCTGAGGAGCTGATTTAACTGCAACTTAAAAAAAAAAACTTTATTAATGATTTTATCTTAAAATAATAATACACATATAGTTCAGTGCCACATGACATTCTGTTCAAGGACAGATCACATGTATGACAATAGTCCCATAAGATTATTTGTTTTGTTTTGAGATGGGGTTTCACTCTTGTTGCCCAGGCTGGAGTGCAATGGCATGATCTCAGCTCACTGCAACCTCCACCTCCCAAGTTCAAGTGATTCTCCTGTTTCAGCCTCCCCAGTAGCTGGGATTACAGGCTTATGCCACCACGCCCAGCTAATTTTTGCATTTTTAGTTGAGGTGGGGTTTCACCATGTTAACCAGGCTGGTCTCAAACTCCTGACCTCAAGTGATCCAACCATCTCAAAGTGCAAGGATTACACGTGTGAGCCACCACGTCCAGCGGTCTTTCAAACATAGCTATATCCTATAGCTTTTCTCAACCAAATCATTGTATATCCTCCCTACTTTCCCAGCACCATTTAATGAAAATCAAACAAAAAAAATTTTTAATTGCCTATTAAGTTTAGACCATTTAAATTGGTTGAAAAGCACAGGTTGGATGACCATATTCTCTGATTTTCTATGAAGATTCTAATTTCAAAGAGTCTATCTTGCTAAACTCTCTTGTATATATGTGTATATGTATATACACATATATATACACACATTCATACCGGTTTTAGGTCCAAAAAACTATGGCAATCATAGCCATAAGGAAAACAGACCAAAAATATGACCTGGGCGCAATGGCTGACACCTGTAATCCCAGCACTTCACGAGGCCGAGCGGGTGAATCACTTGAGGATAGAAGTTTGAGACCAGCCTGGCCAACGTGGTGAAACCTCATCTCCACCAATAATATAAAAATTAGCCAGGCTTGATGGTGCACGCCTATAATCCCAGCTACTTGGGAGGCTGAGACATGAGAATTGCTTGAACCCGGGAGGCGGAGGCTGCAGTGAGCTGAGATCACGCCATTGCACTCCAGCATGAGTGACACAGCAAGACTCTGTTTCAAGAAACAAAAACAAAACAAACAACAACAATAAAAACAAGAAAAATAGACCCAGAGTGTTCAGCAGAGAGAAAAACATTAAAGGGTGAAAAATTATGTTGTATCTGATCTATACTAAATATGCATATTCTATAAATATGTATATTCTACACTTTGCATGAATATTTCAAAACTAAACAAAGAATTAACCTACCAGGTTTCAGAAACCATCTCTACTTAGAAAAATTTCTTCTAAAAATAAACTTCTTTCTTTTTTTTTTTTTTTTTTTGAGACGGAGTCTCGCTCTGCCGCCCAGGCTGGAGTGCAGTGGCCGGATCTCGGCTCACTGCAAGCTCCGCCTCCCGGGTTCACGCCATTCTCCTGCCTCAGCCTCCCGAGTAGCTGGGACTACAGGCGCCCGCCACGTCGCCCGGCTAGTTTTTTTTTTTTTTGTATTTTTAGTAGAGACGGGGTTTCACCATGTTAGCCAGGATGGTCTCGATCTCCTGACCTCGTGATCCGCCCGTCTCGGCCTCCCAAAGTGCTGGGATTACAGGCTTGAGCCACCGCGCCCGGCCAAAAATAAACTTCTTTCAAATAAGCAAAATAAAGCATTATAAAACTTAATTACCATACAGGCATAGGATATAGTGAGCTGTATATTTAGTTACAAATATATAGTAGCCGGGCGCGGTGGCTCAAGCCTGTAATCCCAGCACTTTGGGAGGCCAAGATGGGCAGATCACGAGGTCAGGAGATCGAGACCATCTGGGCTAACACTGAAACCCCGTCTCTACTAAAAATACAAAAAACTAGCCGGACGAGGTGGCGGGCGCCTGTAGTCCCAGCTACTCGGGAGGCTGAGGCAGGAGAACGGCGTGAACCCGGGAGGCGGAGTTTGCAGTGAGCTGAGATCCAGCCACTGCACTCCAGCGTGGGGGACAGAGCGAGACTCGTCTCAAAAAAAAAAAAAAAAAAAAAACAAAAAAACTAGCCGGGTGAGGTGGCGGGTGCCTGTAGTCCCAGCTACTCGGGAGGCTGAGGCAGGAGAATGGTGTAAACCCGGGAGGCGGAGCTTGCAGTGAGCTGAGATCCAGCCACTGCACACCAGCCTGGGCGACAGAGCGAGATTCCGTCTCAAAAAAAAAAAAAATTTTATATATATATATAGAGTAAGGTACAGATCTAGATAATGAATATATGAATAGTTGAGTACTTACTGTATAATTCATTCTTTTTTTTTTCTTTTGAGACAAACTCTTGCTCTGTTGCCCAGGCTGGAGTGCAGTTCACGGTCTGGGCTCACTGCAACCTCTGCCTCCCAGGTTCAAGCAATTCTCCTGTCTCAGCCTCCCGAGTAGCTGGGATTACAGGCCTGCAATACCATGCCTGGCTAATTTTTGTATTTTTACTAGAGATGGTGTTTCACCATGTTGGTCAGGCTGGTAACTGCATAATTCTTTAAACCTTTCTGTACATTTGAAATTTTTTATAAAATATTGAGGAAAAATGGAGAAAAAATTTAACTATCAAAAATAGAATTAAACTCTCCTAAAGTAGACATGCATGTATATAAAAAAACCAGAGAGCTATACATTAGAAATGAAGTATTTTGTTTGAGAGGTTAAATCAAGTCCAAGTCATCAGGACAGGCTACGATTCTGAAAATCTTGTTATCATGCTGCAAATTATTCTTGGCTATTATCAGAACACCAGTAGATTCCATTGTTTTCATCTGACAAAACTCCAAGTTAGCTGGGCGCAGTGGATCACGCCTGTAATCCCAGCACTTTGGGAGGCCGTAGGTGGAAGGATCACGAGGTCAAGAGATCAAGACCATCCTGGCCAACATGGTGAAACCCCTTCTCTACTAAAAATACAAAAATTAGCCGGGTGTGGTGGTGTATGCCTATAGTCTCAGCTATTCAAGAGGCTGAGGCAGAATCGCTTGAACCAGGAAGGCAGAGGCTGCAATGAGCCGAGATCATGCCACTGCATTCCAGCCTGGCGGCAGAGCCAGACCCCATCTCACAGAAAAAAAAAAAAGAACCTCCAAGTTAAAGAACACTATTAGATATTATTTTGGGTATTTACCTGGACTGGGTGGTCCTAAACTATCATGGCCAAGATTTTGGTTACCAGAGAGAACAAATAAAGGTAACGATGGGGGACTGGTGTTTTAATGGGGGATTCTTCTATCTGAATGTTCAATTCACTGACAATATACTCCTTAAAAAGACGCTGAGAGAATTAAAGAATTGTAAAATACCTCGTTGAGCACCTGGCTCACAGCAGACACTCAAAAATGTTAGTTACCCCTTCTCTTCCCCTTCAATTTTCAATTCTTGTGAATCCCTCCTCTTCTAGTACCACGTTGACGTTGTGCCTTAACCAAAAAAAAAAGAAAGAAAAAAATATTTATGTCATTTTTGGGGTCCAGAGCTCACCATTAAATCCAAAGTGCAACTCATCTTACTTCCATGTACTCCATGTAGTACTAAGAGGATAACTGCAGGTTGCAAGGCAATCTCACAGCACACAAATTTTAGTCATCTAACTTTCTAAGAACATATTGCAGCCTAAAGCTCAATGCGCTTTGTTGTTCTCAATTACTACAAAAGGTTTAACTATTTTTTAAAAGTACATTACATGCTAAATTATACTGAAATAGAACATGCTCATTGTAGAAAATGCAAAAAATATGAAAAGGAAACCAACTACAATTCTACTATGCTGACTGGTCATTTGTCAATGATAAAAGCTGATCCAGTTGGTTATTTAGAGGAAGAGAATTTAAGTATCCCAATGACCCAGGCACAGTTTTTGCATGGTGCTTTACTTAATTCTCCGATACGTAGTGTTCTATCACATGATAATTCACAATGACATTTACCAATTGCCCTATATGAACATTTTTAGTTTTTTACATTCCCCCAAATCAGACCACTTAACACTTTTGATTATCCATTCCTGTTTTGATTTTGTTCTTTATTTAATTAGGATTACGCTGTATATATAATTTTATACACAGACAAGCTCACCCTGGAAAATATCTTTTTTCTTTTGGTTTGTTTTTTCTTTTTGTTTTTTTTTTTTTATTTTTATTTTTTATTCCGGGAAATATTTCTAATTCAACATACTTTATAAAATCATATCTCACATTGCCTTTTAGGGGTCTGAAGATTGTTCTCTGTTATTGTACTAAAACACAGGAGAGCAAAAAGGGATTTATCTATTTTAATGTCATGACTCATACAAGGAAATTAAGGGGGGAAGTAAGGTGGCTGAAATTAATAAAATATCCAATGATTTGATCTATATGGAGGGGAGAGTAAGACAAATGGAGATTGTGTTATTGCAATTACTGATCCCCCAGAGACTTCTGAACACTGAAACTTTTCTAATACAAAAATTACACATTTTTCTAAACAGATCTAATAGAGGAATACTTCCAACTAACAAATACGAATAAACATACTTCACGGTAACTAAAAATGCTTTTTTCTGAAGACAAAATATATTTGTGCCCAACAGTATTTATATATGAGAGCCTACCATTCTCCAAAAATATGCATGAATTCACAGGAATATTGATGTAGAACATGTGAGAACAAGCTTGGATATAGCTATCTGGGTATCTTTATTAAATATAAACATTATATTTTTAAGCAAATGGAGAACGGGGAAAATTAATAGGATTATACGTATAGCAGGTAATGTATGCAGAAGAGCAGAACTCAGAACCAGGCACTTGAAGGTGTACTTGCAGAATCTTACCTAACAATTTTATCCAAGTTAAAACTTAAAAGGCACTACAGTCGGCCCTCCCTGGCCAAAGGTTCTGCATTCTTGGATTCAGCCAATCTCAAATTGAAAATACAGTATTCTCAGGATGCAGAATCCTTGGATATGGAATGTCACCTTTTCATATCAGCAGGTTCCACAGGACCGACTGCAGGACTTGGGCATCCACGTATTTTGCCATCTGCAGAGGGCTCTGGAAGCAATCCCTGAGAATACTGAGGGATGGCTATATTAGAAAACACAGGGGCCAGGCTCGGTGGCTCATGCCTGTAATCCCAGCACTTTGGGAGGGAGGCTGAGGCAGGCAGATCACGAGGTCAGGAGATCGAGACCTTCCTGGCTAACACGGTGAAACCCATCTCTACTAAAAATACAAAAAATTAGCCGGGCGAGGTGGCGGGCGCCTGTAGTCCCAGCTACTGGGGAGGCTGAGGCAGGAGAATGGCGTGAACTTGGGAGGCAGAGTTTACGGTGAGCCAAGACTGCGCCACTGCACTCCAGCCTGGGAGACAGAGCAAGACTCAATCTCAAAAAAAAAAAAAAGGAAAAAAGGAAAAAAAGAAAGCACAGGTGGTATTTATTAAACATGCACAGAATACATCTGGCAGGATAAAAAAATATAGCAATAATGATTGCCCCTGGGGCAAGGAAGGTCATATTGGAGATTATGAAGGAGAGTGATTCATTTTTCACAGCATACCCTTTTATACTATTTAAACTTTAAAGATATATATGTATTTATAACTTAAAAAAAAAAAAGAAAAGCAGAGTTGAGTAACAAAATAAATAAGGTGTCATTGTATTATAACCTAATAAATATCCAATTATAACCCAATGAGTATAAATATCCATGAATCTATAATCATAGAAATAAATGTCTGAAAAAATAAACAAATAAATCTTCTGTGTAGAAAAATCCCAAATAATTGATGTAGATATTGCCCCTTCAAGAAGGTAGAACATAACTCCCCACCCACCAAGTGTGGCTGTTTACAGTGACTTACAGTATTGGAGGTTTGAGGAGATGGGGGAGGATGTGGGGAAACCTGACAAACACTGCCTCACTCAGGGGACCAAGGTTAACATCATCAGTGATAAGTCACGAGAACAGCATGCACTCTTGATAAGAAGATGAGAACTGCACTTCACCTCTGTGGTCTTCCTCCCCAAAATGTAAAAACCTAGGCTGATCATGAGAAAAATCCATAATGAGGGCTTTCTACAAAATACCTAACCAGTACTCTTCAAAACTGTCAAGGCCATCAAAAACAAGGAACATCTGAGAAACCGACAATCTAGAGGAAAACATGATGACTAAATATCATGTGGTATAGGATCATGAGGCAGAAAAAGGTCAAAACTAAGGAAATCTGAATGAAGTATGGACTTGAGTTAATAACAGTGTATCAATACTGGTCCATTAGTTGTAACAAATATCCCACACTAATCTAAGACCTTAGTAACAGGGGCAACTAAGTGCAGGATATATGGAAACCCTCTATTATCTTTGGAACTTTTGTATAAATCTAAAACTACTCTAAATTTTAAATTTTTATTTTTTACAAAAGGCAAAACGTTCAAAAAGAATATTATTTCTTAAAATTAAAAGGTGGAGGCTGGGCGTGGTGGCTCAGGCCTGTAATCCCAGCACTTTGGGAGGCCCAGGTGGGAGGATGACGAGGTCAGGAGATCGACACCATCTTGGCTAACACAATGAAACCCCGTCTCTACTAAAAATACAAAAAATTAGCCGGGTGTGGTGGCAGGCGCCTGTAGTCCCAGCTACTCAGGAGGCTGAGGCAGGAGAATGGCTTGAATCCAGGAGGCGGAGCTTGCAGTGAGCTGAGATCGAGCCACTCCAGCCTAGGCGAGAGTCAGAGACTCTGTCTCAAAAAAAAAAAAAAAAAATTAAAAGCTGGAATGCCAAAAAAGTTTAAAAAGATACTTGAATTAAAGAAACAAACTAGGCCGGGCACGGTGGCTCAAGCCTGTAATCCCAGCACTTTGGGAGGCCGAGACGGGCAGATCACGAGGTCAGGAGAGTGAGACCATCCTGGCTAACATGGTGAAACCCCGTCTCTACTAAAAAATACAAAAAGCTAGCCAGGCGAGGTGGCGGGCGCCTGTAGTCCCAGCTACTCGGGAGGCTGAGGCAGGAGAATGGCGTGAACCCGGGAGGCGGAGCTTGCAGTGAGCTGAGATCCGGCCACTGCACTCCAGCCTGGGCGACAGAGCGAGACTTCGTCTCAAAAAAAAAAAAAAAAAGAAACAAACTAACATATTGGGGAATATTAGTGATGACCCAAGGCAGAAATAAAACACTAAAATGTACAGCATCCCTAATTTATGTGGGAATGAACAAGGTTCTCTTGGGAAAATGAAATACGGAGAACCAAAGTAATATACACACAGTCACACACTGCACAATGTTTCGGTCAACCACGAACCATGTGATCCCATAAGATTTTATGTATTACCTTTTTAAACGTTTAGATATGGTTAAATACACAAATATCTACTGTTGTGCTACAACTGCTCATGGGATTCAGTACAGTCACATGACGTACAGGTTTGCAGCCTAGCAACAATAGGCTATGCCATATAACCTAGGTGTATAGGAAATCCTACCATCTAGGTTTGTATAAGTGTACTCTATGATGTTCACACAATCATGACATTGCCAAATGACACATTTTTCAGAATATATCCCCATCACTAAGCAATGCAAGACTGTACTTAAAAATGTTAATCTATTTTCAAATTTTGCAGTGATTTCATACAACAGTTTAGCTCAGACTTAACAAAAATAAAATGAGAAAATGCCCCTCTCACCATTAGCTTCTGCCAGAAAGGATTTGTTACTGCCCCGAGCCTTATCAGTCAGGTCTTCAGTTATATCCATGTGTCGGTGGATTTCTTCACGCATTTCTTCCAGAATTTTGTAGATCTCTGCTTCCCAATAATCTTTGTTTAGACAGTCAGTTAATTCTGCAAGCTGGACCTTTGTGCTGTAGTACCAAATTTTCTTTTCATTTTCATTTCTGTATCTTCTTCTCTATTTAAAAATGGGGGGAAATACTTTATATGTTTGACATAATGCCGCTTATCTGACAGTTTCATCTACCCAGTGAAAAGTTAAAACAAAGCTTATGCACTAAAACTCAATATATGTGCTCACAAGAGATCCCTGCAGGTCTTACTCAAACTTGATTTACTCTGAGAAAGGACATCTAAAAAACATGACACAAAGAAAGATGACCTCAAAACTCAGAACCATGTGAGAGTACTTTGTGGAAGCCAGTTTCAGCTACATCTCAATGAACTTTAAGATCATCAATGTAACAATAGGATGAGCAGAATGTGTTTAGAATTATTTTATTTATTTATTGAGACAGAATTTTTCTCGTTGTCCAGGCTGGAGTGCTGCGGCGCGATCTCAGCTCACTGCAACCTCTGCCTCCCGGGTTCAAGCGATTCTCCTGCCTCAGCCTCCAGAATAGCTGGGACTACAGGCATGTGCCACCATGCCTGGCTAATTTTTGTACTTTTAGTAGAGATGGAGTTTCATCATGTTGGCCAATATGTTCTCCCTTTACTGACTTTGTTATCCGCCCACCTTGGCCTACCAAAGTGCTGGGATTACAGGCATGAGTCACTGCACCCTGCCTAGAATTATTTTAGAATAAAACAAATTTATTTTAGAGACAGAGTCTCATTTTGTCACCCAGGCTAGAGTGCAGTGGCACCATCATGGCTCACTGTGTACTCAGACTCCTAGGCTCAAGCAATTCTCCCGCCTCAGCCTCCCAAGTAGCTAGGATTACAGACATGTGCCGCCATACCCAGCTAACTTTATAATATACTTTAGAAATATTTCCATCAAAATGGTGTAAATGTTTGCTAAATTCTGATTCTTGAAGGAGTTTTCTAAAATAATATCTCATCCCTCTTCTTTACTTCTGGACAATCGAAGCCCAAACTGGAGAGAAGAGGAGCGTCCTCTCCTGCCTAAAACTCTCCTAAGGTTTCATTCACTTTTAATGGATTTAAAGACTTCAACAGAGATGATCACTAACTTAAAAGAAACAGGTAAATTAATGTCTAGGACTAGACATAGAGGAACACATATAATGGTATTTCTGTTCCCACTCAAAAGGAATTCTAGAGTATGTGTGAGGCAATTGATGAGAGTGAGTATGATTTTCCTGTTTCCTCAGTGGCAAACTGAGGGAACTGAAAGAACTGGGCTTTAGGAGAGATCTGGCTTTAAATAGGCTCATTTGCTTATAAGATATGTGGACATGGAGAAAACACAAGCTCTCTGAGTCTCTTAGACATTTTACTTACCTCACTTGTAAAATGAGGATATAATAAAACCTGCCTGCAGGCCACTATAAGACTTACAGGTATAATGATAAGGCATCTACCATAGTGCCTGGGCACATCAGTGATCAATAAATGTTAAATATTATTATTAAGATAATAAATGAATAAAAACTTAGCAGCACACCAGGAATGAGTCACTCAGTAATTCTGAAGAAAGAAGTGCTATATCAAATCATAGATAAATAAAAGGATACTGGTGGAGTACCCTGATTCTGAAACTCTGAAATCCAAAATGCTCCAAGATTTAAAAGTTTTTGAGTGCCAACATCTGTTCAAAGGAAATGCTCATTAGAGCATTTCAGATATTCAGATTAGGAATGATCAACTGGTAAGTATAATACAAATATTCCAAAGGCCATAACACTTCTCATCCAAAGCATCTTAGATAAGAGATGCTCAACCTAGAGAGTATTCACTGATTTATCATTTTTCTTCTTGAAGCCACGGAAAGATAAATTCATTAAAGCATAAAGCAGCAAAACAGCAAACACCTGCTAATCCATTCAAAGAAAAGTTGTTTTTTTTTGGGGGGGGGATCGGTTTTGTTTTGTTTAATCTTTCTCTTTTTTTGGTGGTGGTGGTGGTGGTGACAGAGTCTCACTCTGTTGCCCAGGCTGGAGTGCAGTGGTGCAATCTTGGCTCACCATAACCTCTGCCTCCCAGGTTCAAGCGATTCTCCTGCCTCAGCCTCCTGAGTAGCTAGGACGACAGGCACATGCCACCATGCCCAGCTAATTTTTATGTTTTTAGTGGATACGGGGTTTCACTATGTTGGCCAGGCTAATCTTGAATTTCTGGGCTCAAGTGATCCACCCATCTGGCCTCCTAAAAAGTGCTGGGATTACAGGCCTGAGCCACCCCGCCTGGCCACCCTCTTCAAACAAAATATGGGCATTTCCATTGCCTAGGTCTTCACCTTGTCTACTTTATTGACTTACATTACTTACCTAGTCCCTGGAGACCTATACACATTTGCCACCCTTAGGGCTCAATCAAATTGTATTGAATGCATTTATCTGGCAATTAGTGCTTGTAGTTTAATTTTCATTTCACATACGTGTTCCATTTTCCTAAC
This sequence comes from Trachypithecus francoisi, assembly GCF_009764315.1. Classification (NCBI taxonomy): domain Eukaryota; kingdom Metazoa; phylum Chordata; class Mammalia; order Primates; family Cercopithecidae; genus Trachypithecus; species Trachypithecus francoisi. The sequence continues at coordinate 45,448,431 of NW_022681466.1, read as the reverse complement.
TAGATTGAAATAAGTCCTTTGATGTACAGAATCCTGTTAGGTATTTTTCTTTCTTTTTTTTTAAATTTTGAGACAGGGTCTTGCTCTGTCACTCAGGCTGGAGTGCAGCGGTGCAATCACGGCTCTGTGCAACATCCACCTTCCAGGCTCAAGCAATCCTTCCCCCTCCCCCTCTCGCGTAGCTGGGACCACAGGTGCACACCACCATGCCCGGCTAATTTTTCAAATTTCTTCTAGAGACAAGGTCCTACTATGTTGCCCAGGCTGGTCTCGAACTCGTGACCTCAACTTGTCGTCCAGCCTTGGCCTCTCAAAGGGCTGGGACTGCAGGTGTGAGCTATCGCACCCGGCCAACTATTTTTCTTTAAACTACTTTTTGGGGCCGGGCGCGGTGGCTCAAGCCTGTAATCCCAGCACTTTGGGAGGCCGAGACGGGCGGATCACGAGGTCAGGAGATCGAGACCATCCTGGCTAACATGGTGAAACCCCGTCTCTACTAAAAAATACAAAAAACTAGCCGGGCGAGGTGGCGGGCGCCTGTAGTCCCAGCTACTCGGGAGGCTGAGGCAGGAGAACCGCGTAAACCCGGGAGGTGGAGCTTGCAGTGAGCTGAGATCTGGCCACTGCACTCCAGCCTGGGCCACAGAGCGAGACTCCGTCGCAAAAAGAAATAAATAAAAATAAACTACTTTTTGGTTGTCACTTATCTCAATAAATATTAATATATGTTTATAAAACCTTTCTCTTATCTGAAGGGCTGACCTCAACCACTCAGGGTTGAGTCCCTGTGATAAGGTTTCAGAGCGCCTGAAATGTCATCATGATTCGTCCCCTGGGCTAAGCTGAAACCTAGTGACTTGTCGGGTCAATAAGGTTATTTCCCGATAATACAAACATGTAACACCGTTAGGTAGGTTTTAGGCAAGATTCCGTCTTTTCCACTGCAAAGGAGAGGTAAGTTCTTGCTGAAGTGGTCGAGATCCTACCTGAGACACTGGGAAGGTGGCGGGAGATTGGAACATGCAGTAGCTGCCTTCTGGAGTTTACCGAGGCTTTCCGAGTGGGGATTCCGCGCAACAGGTCTTAGGGGCCCCCTCCCTCCCGGCGAGGCAGCCGGAGGCGTGGCTCCTGGCACAGATCTGGAGCAGTTGTCATCTGAGTCAATTTCAGGACTCCAGCTACAAGCTTCGGAGTTTCCTAAATTCTGGAGGCTTGTCTCCCTGTTCCCCGACCCCGACTAATTTCCCTCCGTCGCTGGCGCTGCCCGGTCCCTTAGGTCGCTCGGGCCGCCCCGCCTCCCCGACTTTTTTTTTTTTCTCTCTCTCTCGCTGGCTCTTTCAGCCTCAGTTTCCCTAGGGGGCGGGAGGGGAATGATATTTGGGGGCTCTCCTACCTTCCTCTCGAGCGGCAGAAGGGGAGACGCGAGGAGGAAGTTCGGTCGGCTTTGGGCTCCAGTCAGGGGTCCGCGGAGACTGTGGTCTCCAAAGGCCTTAGAGGCCGGACATTTCGCGAGCGCCACCGCGCAGGGCTGCGCCGAGCACTGGCGCCGCGCACTCTCCGCCCACGACTCAGTGCTTTCGTGCTCCCCCTAGAGGCCGCCAGGCCACCTCGGTCCTCCCAGGCTCGTGGGAGGTGCAGCTCACGTGACCACGCTCCGGTAGACTGAAGAAACAAAATGTCGGCTGAAGGCGATCCGGAGTGTGGCCCCAGACATTCTGATTGAGCCTTCTCCCTCCAACCGCTTCTGCCAGCCGGGCCCCTCCGACCTCCCCACCGGACCGGCGCTCCCCACCTCCCCCACTGCGCCCGCCCCTCCCCATCCGCTTTCCCTTCTACCTAAGCCTGGGCTCCAATTAAGGGACGGCGGGGCAGGCTGACCAAGCAGCCGGCGGCTCCAGCTGCAGAGCGCTACGCCCCGCCCCGCCGCGGCCGCCCATGTCCGGACGCCTCCGGGAACTCAGCTCGCTGCAACGCGTTAGCATCCGGCCCAGGCTGAGGTGGCGCCCAAGACGCGGCATAGCTCGCCCAGGGTGGGCAGCAGTAGCCAGAGGAAGCCGCGGCCACCGGCACCCTCCAGCACCAGCGGCCCGGGCCAGTGTGGGGCGGGGACGAGGAGGCGGGGGCAGCCCGAATCATCTGACCGGGAGCACCGCGGCCCGGAGGGTCGGCGACAAAGTGGTGTACAATGACCACGACAGCAAGGAGGAGGAGGAAGAGGAGGACGAAGGCGACACCGAGGAGACCCAGGAGTCTGAAGACAACTAGGAGGATGACATGGAGGAGGACGACGATGACCGATTATATGGAGGAGCTGGAAGACAATGAGGAGGACGCCAGTTACTCCACGGAAAGCAGCTTCAGGAGCCATAGAACCTACAGCAGCACTCCGGGTACCCACCCAGCGCGGTTGCTGCAGACTCCTTCCCCCACCTCCTCTGCCCTCCCCCTTGCTCCCTCTTGTGCTGTGCATCCTGCTCCGATCTCCCCTCAATCCCGCCGACCCCCAGAGGGGAAAGGCGAGGGCACATCAAAGTGGCAAAAGACTAGATTTATAAGAGGAGAGAGGCGCATTGTTCAAAGTGGAGATTGCATTGTTGCAGTTTGCAGGCCACACTCGCTCGCTCTCTGTCTCCTTACCCCCCCCACCCCCCCCCCCGCCAACCCCCTCTTTTTTTCTTTTTTCTCCTCAGAATTTCTGCCGGTGCAGTGTCTCCACCGGGCAAGATTGAAACTTTAGCAAACACATCCATTGCTTTCATTTTTCTCTCTTGTTTTGGTGTGGTTTTCTGGAATGAAAGAAGCCTCTTGTTTTGCAAACCTCTTTGCATTTCTAACGTGGTTCCTTTCGGATTTTTATTATATATCTGTTCCTTAAAAGGGAGTTAAGGATTTGGACAGATTGTGGCACACAAACACACACAAAAACATGCCTGTTTTCACACCCCTAGCTGTGGTTTTTAAATCGTGTTAAGGAAATGGATCATTTGGGTTAGTAGGGGAACCTTATCTGGTCCTGTGTTTTTGTTTTTATTCCTCGAGTGCTAATGGGCCCGTGCAGCAGTTGCTGGTAAATGATTAAAAAGCAAAGCAGAAAACCAAACAAGACCCAACCAATTTGGTAATTCATCCGATTCAAAATTGTTTTGGTTAAATCGAAAATAAAAGCACAAGACCGCAGGAACGCGCGTCATAACTCATTTGATCGCTTTGCCTTGCTTGGGAAATGCAGTTTCGTGTCACCTGTTGTAGAAGATGTGTAGTTGATCATCTAGACATAATTGCCGAAGATGAACTTTTGGACCAACTTCTGTCACACAGCGTCAGTATCAGATTTCTTACACAGTGACTTTTTCTTTTCACTCTGTTTCTGAGGAAAAAGCCCTCCTGAAATCCGTAATGAATTTCTCCTTGGTAACCCCTCTTCTGTTTTCACACAGAAAATTTTCTCTAGGCTGATGCTGAGATGCATTTTGTTAAACACGCCCCGCCCCCCAAAGGCTGCTTTGCATTTAATATGTAGTTGCAGTGTAATAAATTGTGAAATTAACGTAACCGAAGCAACAACTGGCAAGACTTTTCCTTTATAATTTTGCAAATCTAGATTAATTAAATTAGAATCTGGTTTAAAAGCATTTAAAAAATAAACTTTATGAGCAAATATTTGTGAGGAAAAAGGACGCTTTTTTCCTTGAAGTGAGGTGTGTCATGTCTTTCTCAGAGAAACTAGGGTAGTAGAAGTGGTTACATTGAAAAGTTTCCGTTTTTCTATGAATGCTTACTTATTGGAGAAGTAGGGTAGTATTATATTAAGCCAAATGTAAACCCACGTAGGCTGTCCTAACATAAACTGAAAAAGGTAATTACTTTTGCCCGATAGTCAGAATCGTTGCCAGACTTGTCCTGGGAGGCTGGCTGAAGAATGAAGGGAATGAATTGTGAGGTATTCATGTCTTATATGTAGAAAGGAGTACACATCAATTCTTGCCAACTTAATTGTAGTACTTTTTTTTTTTTTTTTTTTTGAGACAGATTCTTGCTCTGTCACCTAGGCTGGAGTGCAATGGTGCAATCTTGTCTCACTGCAACCTCCACCTCCCGGGCTCAAGTGATTCTCCTGCCTCAGCCTCCCAAGCAGCTGGGATTACAGGCGCCCACCAGCATGCCTGGCTAATGTTTGTATTTTTAGTAGAGATGGCGTTTCACCATGTTGACCAGACTGGTCTTGAACTCCTGACCTCGTGATCCGCCCACCTCTGCCTTCCAAAGTGCTGAGACAACAGGCATGAGCCACCGCACCAGGCCTAGTACATGTTTTATAGTAATAATTTTTACCTTAAGAAATCACATGTTGATCTTTGTACCCAGAGCCGGTAATTGAAACATGGAGACTGGATTGCATACACCCCTGGAGGAAGTTTTTTCTGGTTAGACAGAGCTGAGACATTTTGGCAGGGTAGTTCAGCTAGCTTTAAGTCCTATTTGAAGGCCTCGCAAGTAATATTTAGGATTGATGATTGTGCGTATGCTGACTTAAATTACAATTTATAGCTCGGTGTCCTTTAAACAAATGTGTTTACTTTTGATACTTTTGTGACATTTTGTTTTTCTTTATTTGGAGGAGTTTTGCTCTTGGTGCCCAGGCTGGAGTGCAATGGTGCTATCTCGGCTCACTGCAGCCTCCACCTCTGCCTCCCAAGTTCAAGCAGTTCTCCTGCCTCAGCCTCCCGAGTAGCTGGGATTATAGGCATGCACTACCACGCCTGGCTAATTTTGTGTTTTTAGTAGAGACCTGGTTTCTCCACATTGGTCAGGCTGGTCTCGAACTCCCGACCTCAGGTGATCCGTCTACCTTGGCCACCCAAAGTGCTGGGATTACAGGCTTGAGCCACCATGCCTGGCCTGACCTTTTGTTTTTCTTAATGACACTTGTAGCCTACTGTGTGTCTACTTGTCCTATCCCTATATGAAATGATTAACTCTGTAGAGACAGTATTGAGCTTATTCCCCTGCAGCTCCTGTAACAGTGTTTCGCACGTAGCCGCTGCGTATCAAAGGTTGGTTGGATAAATTATTGTTAGTAGATGAGAACTTGTAATAGATGAAGTTTTGATAATTCTACAGCGGGTGTCATGACCCCTAAATATTTTGGATTTAGGAAACTAAAAATTGTCCTAATTTTTTTTTTGTTCTTTTCTAATTGGGTTTTGATGGACAATTTGATCAGTGAATGTTTTTATTTTATTATTATTATTATTTTTGAGACAGAGTCTTGCTCTGTCGCCCAGGTTGGAGTACAATGGCTCGCACGATCTTGGCTGTCTGTAACCTCTGTCTCCTGGATTCAAGCAGTTCTCTCCTGCCTCTTCCTGAGTAGCTGGGACTACAGGCGCGCGCTGCCACACCCAGGTAATTTTTTGTATTTTAGTAGAGACGGAGTTTCACCATGTTGCCCAGGCTGTTCTCGAACTCCTGAACTCAGGCAATCTGCCTGCCTCGGCCTCCCAAAGTGCTAGAATTACAGCGTGAGTTACCTCGCCCAGTCCAGTGCATGCTTTTCATTGCAAGAGTTTGTTTTTGAGTTGCTACTTCATATTGCTTGCCAGGCATTGTCATTTGTTGGCTGTGATGTTAATTCGGATGTTTTACCTTTTGCAGCACATTATTTCTTAAGATTATGGTAAAATGGATGTGACCTTTTTTCCCCTTATTTCTTCTAAAAACAAAAGGGGGTACATGTGCAGAACGTTCAGGTTTGTTGCATAGGTATACGTGTCCCATGGTGGATTGCTGCACCTATTGACCTGCCCTCTAAGTTCCCTCCCCTCGACCCCCCCCATATGAGTGACATTTTGAGTTCTAAACTTTTAGAACATGCCCACTTGTCTCGAATGAGTAACAGCGCGTGACAGTGAGTTGTTTAGGCTCAGTACTAGTTTCACTGGTTTTATAGTCTGTACTTCCTGGGTGGAGGGTTGTCAGGTAAATGTGTAGATGGAAGAAAAAAATTTTAGAAAAAATTTTAACACATAAAAAAGTATGACTGATGAATTTGAATCCTGTTGTACTGCTAAGGCTGAAAGAGGAATTTACTTTATTGGCAATTTAGAGTAATTTGATTAATTTTTATAGTTTACAGCCTTGGCTTAATTACTGACATGTGACAGTCCTAACATGAGAAATAACTCACTCCTAATATAAGAAATAACTCAGTATTTTGTGGTTAATATAACTTACTGCAAAGACATTAGTTGATATTACTAAAGTCATGAAAGGTTTATTTATTGAAGATTGTTTTCCTTTTATGGAAAAAATTTAAGGATGACAACTTTTTAGTATAAAATTGAAATCACCTAGTTTTGCTTAAGCTGAAGGCATATGGCTGAAAATAATGCTTTGATTAATTTATTTTGACTTTTTAAATTTAGAATTATTTCAGCCTGTAGGTTTTATGACATTGCCAATATGATGAGAAGGATTGTATAGGAAGTGTTTTCAGTAGGCATTTGGTAAAGTTCTGACAGCACTTTGAAATTAAGCATTTGCTAACTTTAAGAAATTATATGTAAAACAGAATGGTTCTTGTGTTTCAGTCTCAGTCTTGTGTGAGACTTCTGAGAATACTTACCTGGAATTTTAAAACTTGGAACCTCTGATGACTTCATAAAACAAAAGCCCTGGTGTTATCCTGGGAGAGTTAGTGATTTATGTCCTCTAAGGATTGTGACAGTGGAGATCAGTGGCAGAGATGCCATGAGTGAACCACAGATTTACCTCAAATAGAATTTGTCACTGGTTTGACAATATTATTCCCACCAGTGTCAACTTAATATCTTTTCAGTATAATTTCTGATTGCTGCAGGCGTGGTACAAAGCACAGTAGGCATTTAAAGGAGGGCGCGATTAAATACCCTGTTTAAGGGGATTGGTGTGGGTGTAGGCTTCCTGGATGGGCTTGTGGAGAGTAAGGACAGGCAGACGGAGGGAGGGAGCGGGAGGGAGTGGCAGGCACTGATAGTAAATGTGGGCAGTCTCAAGTAACTCGGTTTAGCAAGAACCTGAGTGTGTGAATAGGAAATAAACCAACGCTCCTTTGTATGCTGTGTTGGGCAGTACCTAGAGGATCAGGCTATAGCAACTGTACTTTCCCCCTCTTTTGTAGAATAAGGATTGTGCTAGATTGTGATCCTCCGTCCTTTTTCACTCCTAAACACTCCGAGGAGATATGCTGTATTCCCAGCAGCACCATGCACAAACATGAAACAAAACCACGTCAAATCACAGAGATGCTGTTGAACCACTGCTGTAGCCCTTTCTCCCAAATTGAGAGAATTACTGAGGGAAGGGCCTGAAGCTCTCTCTCAAATCTATTTCAAATCTGTTTAATTTTGGGTACGGGATGATCGGAAGATCTTGAAAGAGTGGGGTATAATTTCAGAGGCATGCCACAAGTTTAGCATAGCTTCTGTTGTGCAGGACGGATTGACAAGGACAAGATAGCTGGTGGGTTTTGTAGTTCTGAATGGAAGATCAGTCCAGGAGGTACTTTCTAGTTCTTCAGGCTTTGACACATAGAGTGTAGAGAGAGGAATGCATCACCTATTGCTCCCTAAGAATGGTAGTACTTTCAGTAACAATAGGGAGGTCAAGATTATAAGGGAAATTAATGACATCTGTTTTCAGGTATCAGTACCTCAAGAGGTTAAACATGAGAATTAAAATGAGAGCCAAAAGGGTTTTGAAAAAGTTGGGCAACATGATTTGTGAGTAGTCGAGAGGCGTGTCCTAGTTATGCAGTAATAAATAGTCTTGCATACCCTGTGGCAGAGGCTGGAGTGCAGTGGCACTATCTGAGCTCACTGCAAGCTCTGCTTCCCGGGTTCACGCCATTCTCCTGCCTCAGCCTCCCGAGTAGCTGGGACTACAGGCCCTGCCACCATGCCTGGCTAATATTTTTTTTTTGTATTTTTAGTAGAGACGGGGTTTCACCGTGTTAGCCAGGATGGTCTCGATCTCCTGACCATGTTATCTGCCCACCTCGGCCTCCCAGAGTGCTGGGATTACAGGCGTGAGCCACCGTGCCTGGCCTTTTTTCTTTTTTTTTTTTCCCGAGGCGGAGTTTCGCTCTTGTTGCCCAGGCTGGAGTGCAATGGCGAGATCTCGGCTCACCGCAACCTCCTGCCTCCCGGGTTCAAGCCATTCTTCTGCCTCAGCCTCCGGAGTAGCGGGAATTACAGGCACGTGCCACCATGCCTGGTTAATTTTGTATTTCTAGTAGAGACGGGGTTTCTTCATGTTGGTCAGGCTGGTCTCGAACTTCGGACCTCACCTGATCTGCCCACCTTGGCCTCCCTAAGTGCTGGGATTACAGGAGTGAGCCACCGCCCCCGGCCAGTTTGTGCTTTTCTATTGTGCTCACCCATGGGTGTGTTTGGAAGTTTGTATTGAAACGTGTATAACAGGACTGGGGATGTTAAGACCAGGAGCTCTAGTCTCTTCTGTTAGGTTCTCCTCTCCTCACTCCTCAAGACCCTGTGTCTTCCCTTTGACTAAAGACCCGTAATGGTGGAGACATGGGGGTGAGAGAGTGGTAGTCATGGTGGGCAAGTAGTAATCTGGGTAACCCAGGAGCAAATCCTAGCTGATGCCCTTTTCTCTTCCTGCTCCTTAGCCAGGCTCGAATCCCTCTTCCTGGGAGATCTTCCCTGAGTCCTGTTGCGCACCTTGTTCTTCCTTCTCTTTGAGTGCCTGTTGACAGTGGCTATGATCTCAGCCCTAGCTTAACACTGACACTAATTATTCTAATTTTTTTTTTTCTTTTGAGACGGAGTCTCACTCTGTCGCCGAGGCTGGAGTGCAATGACACAATCTCAGCTCACTGCAACCTCCACCTCCCGGTTCAAGTGATTCTCCTGCCTCAGCCTTCTGAGTGCTTGGGACTACAGGTGCCCACCACCACTCCTGGCTAGTTTTTGTACTTTTTAACAGAGACGGGGTTTTACCATATTGGCCAGGTGGCTCTTGAACTCCTGACCTCGTGATCCACCTGCCTCGGCTTCCCAAAGTGCTGGGACTATAGTCAGGAGCCACCGCGCCTGGCCTCTAATTCATGCTTTTGGTTCTTTAACAAGATAAGTATGGGAGGCAGCATGTTTCTTAACTTAAAAAAAAAAATCTATACATTAAAATGCACTTTAAAAGATTGAAAGTGACCGTATAGAAAGAATTAAAATGCACATAATTAAATATAATTATAATGTTTGTTTTGTCTGCTGGTATATATCTAAATTTTTTATATTTTTCTAGACAGTTGTATTCAAATATTATTTTGCTATTGTCACATTTTAAAAACATTGACAGTAATAGTTAACATTTATTGAACATCTTTTAAATTGCTGAATGATTTTCAAGCAATATTTATGAAAATTCAATTTTTATTATGGAGATGTAATTTACATATTGTAAAATGTACCCTTGTAAAGTATATACTTTAGTGTTTTTTTTAGCGTATTGGCAGAGTTGTGCAACCATTAACACTACCTAATTCCAGCAAGTTTTTATGCCCCCACAAAAGAAGCCCATACCTATAGCAGTCACTCCCTGTTCTTCACCTCCCTCCTGCTCATCCCCTGGCAGCCACTAATCTACTTTCATTCTCTGTTGATTTGCCTCTTACGGACATTTCTTATTAAGTGGAACCATATAATGTATGGCTTCTGTCATTTAGCCTAATATTTTCAAGGTTTATGCATATCGTAGCATGTTTCAGTACTATATTTGAATAACACTTCATTGTATGGCTATACCACTGTTTTTTTTTTTTTTTTTTCCCCCCATGGAGACAGGGTCTTGCAATGCTCAAACTCCTGGGCTCAGGCTTCCTGCCTCAGCTTTCCAGCCTCCAGAGTAGCTAGGGTTACAGGCACACACCTCTGTGCCCAGAGACCATGTTTTGCTTATCCATTTCATAAGTTCATGGACATCTGAACTGTTCCCACTTTTTGGCTATTATGAATAATGCTGCTGAGTACATTTGTGTGCATGTTTTTATCTATACATATGTTTTCATTTCTCTTAGGTATATAACTAGGATTATTTGCTGGATTATTGCAAATTCAATTTTAATTTTTTTTTTTTTTTTGACACAGTCTCACTCTGTCACCCAGGCCAGACAGAGTACAGTGGCATGACCATGGCTCACTGCAACCTCTGCCTCCTGGGTTCAAGTGATTCTCCTGCCTCAGTCTCCTGAATAGCTGGGACTACAGGTGTGTGCCACCATGCCTGGCTAATTTTTGTATTTTTAGTAGAAGGGAGTTTCACTGTGTTGGCCAGGCTGGTCTCAAACTTCTGACCTCAAGTGATCCACCTGCCTTGGCCTTCCAAAGTGCTGGGATTACAGGTGTGAGCCACTGCACCTGGCAGAAAATAATTCAGCAGTTAGAATGAATCCTTAATGATAGATTGGTTAGACTGGGATGTGGTGAGGGTGAGAAAAGGAGTCAAGGATGAACTGACTTCTAAATCTCCTGTTTGAAATGTTTGTTCCCCGGTGCCATAAAGAAATAGCACTTGAACATTAATTTATTTAGTAAGGCCATTTTTACTTCCTGCAGAAAGGGTACACTCGCCAGCAGTTTTGCCACGAGAGTACACCGAACAAAGGAGACAGGGTCATTTATAACCTGACGCGCCTACCCTACTGCTGTGTCTCATTTCCATTGGCTGGAACGGGACCTCACATTCTGTATTTGTCCCGATCGGCTAGTAACTTACTTTTTAAAAGAGGCAAAGATGCCGGGCGCGGTGGCTCAAGCCTGTAATCCCAGCACTTTGGGAGGCCGAGATGGGCAGATCACGAGGTCAGGAGATCGAGACCATCCTGGCTAACACGGTGAAACCCCGTCTCTACTAAAAATACAAAAAACTAGCTGGGCGAGGTGGCGGGCGCCTGTAGTCCCAGCTGCTCCGGAGGCTGAGGCAGGAGAATGGTGTGAACCCGGGAGGCGGAGCTTGCAGTGAGCTGAGATCCGGCCACTGCACTCCAGTCCTGGCGACAGAGCGAGACACCGCCTCAAAAAAAAAAAAAAAGAGGCAAAGGTAGAGGGGAACAAAGGAAGGAGGAAGTAACTTGTGGAATGTTGAGAAAGGTAAAAACACTTTTAAATAAGGAAGAGGAACAGGCTATGACCTAATGCTTGCTTGGACCAGTATAAGCAAGCCAGGGCAAATATTTAGGCTACATTGTGGGAGCTAAGAACATAAAGCACATTGATTTTTTTTATTACGGCTAGCAGATATTTAAGAAGGTTAGCACAGGTCTTTGAATAAATTTTGCTTCTAAGAGAAGTTACTATTCCTGATTAGACAGGGAGGAAAGTCTTTGAAGAGGAACCTCTACTTTACTTTTTACATCTCTTATTTCTCTTTTCCTTATTCACTCCTTATTTCTTCTCTTCATCTCAAATTGGTCTAGATTTCTTTGTAGTTCTCACACACCTAACTCCTAGTCACCCATCCATCACCTTCTCCAGCCTGCCTTCTCTGATCACCATTCCCTGTACCCCCAGGTGGGGCTGAGTTCCTATGGTTCCCACCCCCTTAACCTCCAGGACCATGTGCATTAATTATTTTAGTTTCCAAATATTTGGGGATTTTTAAGGTATCTTTCTGTTACTGATTTCTAATTTCATTTCATTTTGTTCAGAGAGCATACTTTGTATGACTTTAATTTTGCAAAACATTTTTAGAGGTTTGTTTGGCACCCCAAAATTTTATCAGTTTAAGGAATGTTCCATATGTAGTTGAAAAGAATTTTGTATTCTGCTTTTGTTAGGTGGAGTATTGCATGAATATCAATTAGGTCAAGTTTGTTGATAGTGTTATTAAGATCTGTCTTTCTACTTGTTCTGTTGATTACTGAGAGAAGTGTTGATGTCTACAGCTATTGTAAAAGATTTGTCTGTTTCTCCTTGAAGTTCTAGCAATCTTCATGTATTTTGAGGCTCTGTATTCATGTATTTTGAGGCTCCTTCCTAAAGTCCATACACTTTTAGGAAGGATTGTTTTATCCTCTTTATTACTTAACCCCTTCATCTATATCTTTGTCTGTTAAGACATGGAACTGAAATGGCCTGTTAATGATTTGGCCCTTCCTTCATTACAACCTACTTTGGGCAGGGAATGTCCCATTCAGTCTCTGTAGTGCCTGCTTAAATCTCTTGAATGCAGTAGGCAGCACAGGTAATTGTGGAACTGAATATTGAGTCAAAGCCTGTGGATTGTTTTCACCCTCTCTACTGTCCAGTATGGTAGCTACTAGACAAATGTGGAGAGTTAAATTAATTAAAGCTAGGCCAGGCATGGTGGCTCACACCTGTAGTCTCAATACTTTGGGAGGCTGAGGTGGGAAATCACTTGAGGCAGCAGTTCAAGGTAAGCCTGAACAACAAGGTTTTGTAAAAACCCTGTTTTCACAAAAGAATTAAAATAGTTGGGCATAGGATGGCGTGCCTGTGGTCCTACCTGTTTGAGAGGCTGAGGTGGGAGGATTGCTTGAGGCCAGGAGTTTGAGGCTGTAGTCGTCTATGGACTGTGCCACCACACTCCAGCCTGGGTGACAGAGTGAGAACCCATCTCTTAAAAAAAAATTAAGTAAAATGAAAACTTCAGTTTCTCCAGTGGCACTAGCTATTATACATTCATTTCAAGTGCTCTGTATTCACGTGTATTGTACCACACAAATGTAGAGCATTTGGGGCATTTCATATCATTACAGAAAGTTCCCCTGGACTCATTGTAGGCAGTCTGCCTCTGTTTGACCAGTGAGAATTTACCTAACATCTCTTTTTTTTCTAACCTTGTATTTGCCCTAAATCCTGCACAGCTTGGGTAGCCCCAGCGATCTGGCTGAGTGAGGTCCTCCTTTGTGGAGACTCTGGGCCCCGCATTATTTGTGTAGATGATGGTATCGCATTTCTGCAATAAGATTTGGGGTCATGTGTGAGATGACTTTCCATTATTTGTTGTTCTTTGTGGTAGGGTGAAGAGGCAGTCAGTTAACACGTAATTAGAAAATCTGCCACAGTCCTGGTAAAATTAAACTAAGAATCATATATATAGGCCAGAAGGGAAGGAAGGATTAGGATTCAGAGACTTTTGGTTGATAAATTTGATAACTCAGAGAATTTCAGTGTTATAAAAGTGTAAATGTTGATATACAAACTGAATTGTGAGATGTCAGTATGTCCTAGTGTGTCTGGATTCTCCTATATAAAACCTCTTTCTCAGGAGTCTCTGGCCAAATTATCTACGGAAGCCCCTGAGATTTGCTAAGAAAGTGATGCTTGGACTCCTCTCTACTCATGGATATGTTCTGTAATTCACACACTTGGGAAACAGCATGGCCATGTGATTCATACCAAATGGCAACATTCAGTAGGTGCAGTTTATATATTTTACTAGAAATATGGCTTCCTGCTCAATTTCAGAATGTTCATAGTGCCTCTTTTGAGGTCTGTGTGTATATTCTATTTATGGAAGTTAAAAAGTATTTCAGAATTGCTATATTAGTCTGTGTGGAATTTCTCTTGTCCTTGGACCAAGAATTGGTCCAACACTTAGAACAGTGAATAACATCTTAGCCCATCCTAAAACAATCCTTCCTACAGGTTTATGAACTTAATAACAGAGCCTCAAAATACATGAGGACTCAGAACTCCAAGGAGAACCAGACACATCCTTAATAATATTGTAGACTTCAACACTCTCCTCACAGTAATCAAGAGAACAAGTATACAGAAAGAAAGTGCACTTTTCCCTGTTTCTGTAGACATCAAAATTATTTCACTCACTTCTGAAAGTCTCATTCAGTAAGTTACTCATTTCTCCACCTTATGACAGTACTGTGCTTTCAAAGTGCTGTGCAAAGAATAAAAAGTTTTAAAGTGACTTTACTGTAATTTCAGATACATATTTGAACTTTTGAGTCTGAATTATCCAGGTGAAATGCATTAGATCTCTGATCCTCTATAAACTGGGAAGATTACTCTCTTCCAGGTATGCTGGTTGTCCTTAACTGCCTTAATGGCAAGAGTTGTGAATCTTCTCTGTGTCGGAAGAAACCTAACAGTGGAGATTGTTTATCGCAAGGGTCACAAATTTACATGTTCAGAAGGTTAGGACCCCTCTGTAAGGTGAAGACATGAAGTGCCCCCTTCTTTATTAACACATAACTGCATTTGCTGATATTTATTTGCCTAGATTTCAAGCCCTTTTTGCTTTTACAGACAGCGCTGTCCTAAATGTGCTAGAGATGTATCTTTAGTCACTTAAGCTGGTGTTTCTATAGGGTAGGTTTCTAGGAACGGGACTGGATTGTTGGGTTACAGTGTGTGCCATTTAAAAGACTGAACCAGATTATACTCTCAGCATCTGTTTGTTTTTAAACCTTCCCTAGTCTGTGCTTATGTGTTTTTCTTCTTCTATTTTTTTTTTTTTTTTTTTTTTGAGATGGAGTCTCACTCTGTCACCCAGGCTGGAGTGCACCGGTATGATCTTGGCTCACTGCAACCTCCACCTCCGTGGTTCAAGCAGTTCACCTGCCTCCTGCCTACCACCACACACAGCCAATTTTTAGTTTTTTTTTTTTTTTAATTTTTAAAAATTTTTTTAGTAGAAACAGGGTTTCACCATGTTGCCCAGACTGGTCTCAAACTCCTGACCTCAAGTGATCTGCACATCTTGGCCTCTCAAAGTACTGGGATTACACATGTGAACCACTGTGTCCGGCTTCTTTTTGAGAATAGTCTTACTCTGTCGCCCAGGCTGGAGTGTAGTGGAATGATCTCGGCTCACTGCAACCTCTGCCTCCCAGTTCAAGCTATTCTTGTGCCTCAGACTCCCAAGTAGCTGGGATCACAGGTGTGTGCCACCAAACTCGGCTAATTTTTGTATTTTTATTAGAGATGGGGTTTCACCACGTTGGCCAGGCTATTCTTGAACCCCTGGCCTCCACCTGCCTTGGCCTTCTAAAGTGCTGGGATTATAGACATGGGCCATTGTGTCTAGCCAATAAAACTTTTTTCTGTAAGTGATTGCAGCGCTTGATTCATAGGAGGGTAGGGTCTGTAGGAGTATAGCCTTAACTGATTAATTTGAAATCTCTGGGTGATGTGAGACATGTTCCAGGTTCTTGGCTTGTATCTCCCTCTAGTACTTCAGGAACTTCCCAACTAGATGGAGGCAGTAAAAATGGGCCCTGCCAGGATGTACCTATAACAGAGCCATTCAACCATACCCTTGTGCCGTCTGCCTTTAATCACGAAGATTATGAGCTAAGAATTGTGGATGCAGTTTTATTTTTTAAACATGTAGCAGTTATCACTCAGGCATCTTAAATCCATTTGTTTTGGTTGGATTTAAGACTGTTGTCCTTCTTTATGAAAGGGAAGATAGTCCAGATTGATGTTCAGAAGGCTTTGTCAGATGCATTCCAGAAACTGTTGATTATGGTTCTAGGTAAAACTTTCTCAGTCGTCGTTGAAGTACTTCAGTTTCAATGAGCACATAAACTCATTTTGAAAAGTTAATTGGATAAAAATATCAATATCTAAAACACTCCCTAGTATGCTTTCATTTGCTAAATTACTTCACAGCAACAGGCTCAAATTTGTTCTTTGTGACATTTGTAGAAAAAATGACAGCAAATATTGTCCCTAGTTTATAGATGTGAAAGGACTTGCCTCAGTTCACACAGAAAATGTTTGAGGCAGGTCTTCTTTAATTGCTTGCCCATCATACAGAATAGTGATTATAAGCCTTGGACACATGGATTTGAGTCCTAACTCTGTCTCTTAGATTTTTTAATGCAATTTTGGGTCTTATAGCTAGAGAGATTTGAAGATATTTAATATCTGTATGCTGCAGTCTTTATCTGCAAACTGGGGTTAGTAAGCCAGTCAAGCTTCTGGGGGATATCGTAAGACAAAATGAAATGACAAATGTAAGAACGCAGAACTGTACTTACAAGGTAAGCAGATAGAATATGCTGTTATTGTCATTGTTGTTTTCTCTCTGAATAAATAAACTCTCAGCTGAAGAGTTTATTAGATTATGTTTTCCGAATTGAGCATTCTCTTCCTGCTTTCATTTCTGCCACTGATGTATTGGCCAAATATGATTCTTATACAATAATCAACTGCTTTGCTGTGAGTCTTGGAAGTGGTTGTGCTGTTGAATGGCATTGCTTGTATTCCCTGTTCAGTTCTACAGTGGTGCAGATGTCATAGCCTGTGCCCAAAGGAAACATGGTGTTTAGCAAAGAGTCCCTGAACAGAGTTGCTCTTCTGCTTCACAGCCCTGAAGGCTTAGAGACTGAGAGATCCTAATTAAGTTACTACAGACTTTTATTTGCTTGTAAGAGGTGGCCGTGATTGCTCTCAGCTTTCCAACCTGGGCAGCTCTTCTAGTGGAAGTCTTACTTCCTTGGTCATCAGCTGTCAAGTCTGAGTAACAACCTTTAATAACGAAGCTAAATATGTGGGTTGTCCCCCTCTCCCTAGTATGCAGAGGTATCCTTTGCACACACTCAAAACTTCTTAGACCAAAAGCCCTTATAGCTGTAGTTTTCCTTGAAAGAAATTGTATTGTTTATAGAGTACATGGGCCATTTTCTTCCCATAAAATGTTCGAATGTTCTCTCTCTCCGAGGGTTTGTTCATTGTATCTGGTGGCATTTTGGTTCTCAGTGAGTAGACACCTAGCTGTGCTTCTAA
This sequence comes from Trachypithecus francoisi, assembly GCF_009764315.1. Classification (NCBI taxonomy): domain Eukaryota; kingdom Metazoa; phylum Chordata; class Mammalia; order Primates; family Cercopithecidae; genus Trachypithecus; species Trachypithecus francoisi. The sequence goes on along the minus strand of NW_022681466.1, from coordinate 45,431,659 downwards.
CGTGAAGTGTCTACTAGCCCAGTGGTCTCTATTTTGGATTTGAACTTACTTCAGCCCCCACCTGATGCCTTACCATTTAATCATATCGTGATTCAACATTTTTGTTTCCACATTTTTTATTTCTTAGGTTATTATTGCTTAGTTCCTATCTGTAAGATCATAAAGTCCTTTGACCCAAACACAGTTGATATTTCATACATATGTTAAAAACTGAGGTGTGAGACCGGACATGGTGACTCACACCTGAAATCTCAGCAGTCTGGGAGGCCAAGACAGAAGGATCACTTCAAGCCAGGAGTTCGAGACCAGCCTGGAAAACAAAGCGGGATCATCTCTCTAAAAAAGAGAATTAGCTGGGCACAGTGGTGTAGTCCCTGATATTCTGGAGGATGAAGCAGGAGGATGACTTGAGCCCAGGAATTCCAGGCTACAGTGAGCTATGATAGTGCCATTGTACTCCAGCCTGGGTGACAGAGTGAGACCCTGTCTCCAAAAAAAGAAAAAAAAAAAAAAAGAGAGAAAAAAAAATCGAAGTGCATGGTGAGGAGATGAGGAAACTTCCAGGAAAATGCTCTTATTTTCTGCTTTTAGAAGCCAAAAGAATGTCTCATTGTGGGGTACTACCATTATATGCAGGAAGTTTTAGAATGAAAAAGATTCTGAATTGATCCTTGCTAACTTTATTTCAGAAAGTGGTAAAACAGCTGTGGCATACAGACCCAGTGAAGAGATTGTAGATGTCAGATAGGAAGAAGAACTACACAGTTTAATTCAAGTAATGTGGAGATAAAAACTCAGGAGTAACAGGGCCGGGTGCAGCGGCTCATACCTGTAATGTCAGTGCTTTGTAAGGCCGAGGCTGGTGGATCTCCTGAGGTTGGGAGTTCAAGACCAGCCTAACCAACATGGAGAAATGGTGGCGCATGCATATAATCCCAGCTACTCAGGAGGCTGAGGCAGGAGAATCTCTTGAACCTGGGAGACGGAGGTTGCAGTGAGTCGAGATCACACCATTGCACTCCAGCCTGGGCAACAAGAGTGAAACTCCATCTCAAAAAACAAACAGGCCGGGCGCGGTGGCTCACACCTGTAATCCTGGCACTTTGGGAGGCAGAGGTGGGCAGATCATGAGGTCAGGAGTTCAAGACCAGCCTGGCCAACATGTTGAAACTGTGGCTCTACTAAAAATACAAAAATTTGCCAGATGTGGTCGCAGGCGCTTGTAATCCCCGCTACTTGGGAAGCTGAGGCAGGAAAATCGCTTGAACCCAGGAGGCAGAGGTTGCAGTGAGCCGAGATCATTCCACTGCACTCCTGTTTGGGTGACAGAGCAAGACTCCGTTTTGAGAAAAAAAAAACAAAAAATGTAAAAACAACTCGAAGGTCAGATAACATATCCAGTATAACCATAATTCAAAATAAGTAGCAGAATTTGGAGGATAATTTGCTTCATTCTCACGAAAATGTGAAACTCTGAAACTGCTTTTTGAGTGCAGGGTATTTCTGGGGCTTTTCCTAAAGTCTTGACCTTTGGCTCTGACCCTTTATTTGAAGTTTGGAGAGCAGAACTGAGGACTATATTACTACAGTTGTGGACATAGGAGAGGGGTTAGTTTCCCTGCCGCCCCAAGAGTAAGGGATGCTGGGCTGCTTGAACACAGGCCTTTTTAGAACTCCCTTCAAACAGGATCCCAGAGATGTGGGGAGAATGTAAGTGGCCTTAAGACTGATTGTGCTACAGCTTCTGAAAACTATAATGCCTTTCAAATGTGGCTTATTACTTGTGAAGGGGTGGCCTGCCCCTCCACACCTGTGGGTGTTTCTCGTTTAGGTGGAACGAGAGACTTGAGGAAAAAAATAAGACACAGAGACAAAGTATAGAGAAAGAAAAGGGGGGCCCAGGGGACCGGCGCTCAGCTTACAGAGGACCCACGCCGGCACCGGTCTCTGAGTTCCCTTAGTATTTATTGATCATTATCTTTACCATCTTAAAGATAAGGGAGTGGCCGGACAATAGGATCATTGTAGGGAGGAAATCAGCAGTAAGATATATGAACAAAAATCCCTGTAACATGAATAAGTTTAAAAGAAAATGCTGTGCCTTGAGATGCGTATGCAAACTCTTCATAAACCTTTTAGCAGCATTGCTCCAGCAAGTCCCACCTTATTCCTAAAGGCGGTTTTCTCCTTGCTCAGTAAACAAAGCACACAATTGGGTTTTACACCAAGATGTTCTATTGCCCAGGGACGGGCAGGATTTTTAACCAGCAAGCTGCCTTCAGGCACTTGTTTAACAAAGACACATCCTGCACAGCCCAAAATCCTTTAAACCTTAAGTCACCACAGCACATGTCTCTTGCAAGGACAAGGTTGGGGGTAGGGTCACAGATTAACAGCATCTCAAATACAGAACAAAATGGAGTCTCTTATGTCTGCTTCCTTCTATATAGACACAGTAACAGACTGATCTCTCTTTCTTTTCCCCACAACTTGGATCTCAGTATCTCTCATGTACCTTGGGTGGAATATTTTGCTGAAGATCTTTCTGTCAATCATTTACAATCATGTGCTACAACGCGAAGGTTGGGTCATCAATAGACCACATATATGATGGTGGTTCTATAAGAGTATAATGGAGCTATCCCTGTACGGGTATACCATTTTTATCCTTTTTTATTTTATTATTATTATTATTATTATTATTTGAAATGGAGTCTCACTCTGTTGCCCAGGCTGGAGTGCAGTGGCACAATCTCAGCTCACTGCAGCCTCCACCTCCCGGGTTCAAATGATTTTCCTACCTCAGCCTTCTGAGTAGCTGGGATTATAGGCACGCACCACCACACTCAGCTAATTTTTGTATTTTTCGTAGAGACTGGTTTTTGCCATGTTGGCCAGGCTGGTCTCAAACCTCTGACCTCAGGTGATCCACCCACCTCAGTGTCCCAAAGTGCCGGGATTACAGGCGTGAGCCACTGCACCCGACCCCCATTTTTATCTTTTATACAGTATTTTAACTATACCTTTTCCAGGTTTACATACACAAATACTTGCCATAGTGTGACAGTTGCCTTTAGTATTCAGTACAGTAACATACAGTACAGGTTTGTAACCTAGGAGTCGTAGGCCATAGCACGTAGCCTAGGTGTGCTGTTGGCTACACCACCTAGGTTTGTGTAAGTATACACCATGATGTTAGCACAATGGTGAAATCACCCAATGACACATTTCTCAGGCTCCTCACATGGCAAAAACGCATGACTGCATATGAAAGCTCTTAAGTAGGGATTAAGTTTCTAAATCTCAAAACAGTCATTTACTACATATGGAATTTTTTTTATTAAAAAAAAAAAAGGAGCAAAAGTATCATTTCAGTGGGAACTTAACTTGAGGCTACAGTGTTTTAGTTAACTTTCACCCCAAAGTTGCAAAGTGTTTTGAAGGTTTTCCCTGTAAAATAATGATTTTAATTCAATTTAAATAAAACCCACCAAGGAAGCTTCAAGCTTTAAGAAGTCTAGCTTCCTGTGAAATATTAGAGGAAGTCAGCACTGATTTCAGGAATCTGATTATAACAATAGATCCATCCCTAAATGACGCGAATCTTGGAATCTCTTCAATTTTAGTTTATTTTTTTTGAGACAGAGTTTCTCTCCTGTTGCCCAGGCTGGAATGCAATGTTGCGATCTCGGCTCACTGCAACCTCTGCCTCCCAGGTTCAAGTGGTTGTCCTGCTTCAGCCTCCCGAGTAGCTGAGATTACAGGTATGCACTACCACACCTGGCTAATTTTGTATTTTTAGTACAGATGGAGTTTTACCATGTTAGTCAGTCTGGTCTCGAACTTCTGACCCCAGTGATCCACTCACCTTGGCCTCCCAGAGTTCTGGGATTACGGGTGTGAGCCACTGTGCACGGCCTTCCTTCCATTTTAAAACCATCACTATGCACCCTATGCCTATGCTAGGCACTGGAATAAGATGAAACATCTTGGAGTTTACATGCTGGTAATTGTGCCAGACAGTAATAAAATAGGTAAGAATGGCTGTGGGGGAAGTCAGCTGTGTTCTAGTTACAGTCGCATTTCAGGAAAATTTTTTTTTTTTTTTTGAGACGGAGTCTCGCTCTGTCACCCAGCCTGGAGTGCAGTGGCCAGATTTCAGCTCACTGCAAGCTCCACCTCCCGGGTTCACGCCATTCTCCTGCCTCAGCCTCCCGAGTAGCTGGGACTACAGGCGCCGCCACCTCGCCCAGCTAGGTTTTTGTATTTTTAGTAGAGACGGGGTTTCACCGTGTTAGCCAGGATGGTCTCGATCTCCTGACCTCGTGATCCGCCCGTCTCAGCCTCCCAAAGTGCTGGGATTACAGGCTTGAGCCACCGCGCCCGGCTCAGGAAATTATCTAACATGTTGACTTTAACAACCTAAGCCTCTTCTCCATGTGTGCACACAGGGTAGATCTCTGAAGGGTGGCGCTGTAACTTCTAGGGTAATGGCTGTGTTGAGTCAAGGCAGGATGACAGTTCAGCCTAAATGACTGTAATGTGCGTGGTGCCTGCCACCCTAACTGGCGCCCATTTTGCATCTCAGTTGCTCTCCCTGGAAGGAAGAGTATTCTCGAATTTCACCTTGAAGGAGGAAGAATTCAGGCTACCAGAACTGGACTAGCACTTCTGAATGTCCAGAGGCGAGGTCCTGTGACTTCCTTGGGAAGCTCTGCCGCACCCCCACCCCACCACACCACACCACCACAGGCTGCTGGAGTCCTGGGACCACCTGGGTCTATGGACCAAATCCTTCCTCACTAAGGGGAGGGGAGGGGGTGTTCCATCCGGGTGGGGTGGGAAGGTTGCTTGGGCGGGATTGTGACATGAGTGCCCTGGTGACATGGAACAGATCTGTGGCATAAATAAAGGTGTCATAAACACAGGGTGGGGCGCACGCTTATAAGGGGCAGGAGCCTCTCAGGGCTGCCAGAATGGCTCCCGCTCAGTGCGCGGCGCCAGCCTTTATCATGTCCCAGCTGCGTTTCTGGGGCCCATGGCCCCTTCTCACGTGGCAACTATTGTGTCTACTAGTCAAGGAGGCTCAGCCTCTGGAGTGGGTGAAGGAGCCGTTCCAGCTGACCTCTAACCCCCTGGGGCCGCCTGAGCCCCGGTCTTCGCGCTCCTCCCATCTCCCATGGGAATCTCCCCATGCGCCCACTCCTCCGGCAGACCCGGGGGACTTTGATTACCTGGGGCCCTCTGCTCCCTCGCAGATGTCAGCCCCACCCCGGGAATCGACTGAAAATTTGGTTCCATTCTTGGACATGGATTCAGCTGAAGAGCTGCCCCTGGGGCCAGAGCAGTTCTTGGCTGCACATGAGGATTTAAATAACAAGTTGACTCCGCAAGAAAGGCTCCCAGAGGTGGTCCCACTGCTGGACCGGGATGAGAACCAGACTCCAGTTCAGCTTCCTCGCCTCAAAAGTAAGGTTCCAACTGCAGATCTAGATCAGGCTGCAGGTCATCAGGCAGATGAAATACTTGTTCCGCTAAACAGTAAGATTTTAAAACCAACCACATTTATTGTTTCGCCCAAGAACCTGAAGAAAGATCTAGCTCAGCATTGGAGCCTTGCTGAGATTGTTGGAATTCCACACCGATTATCCAAACCTCAGCGTCAGAAACAGACTTTGCGGGATGAATATTCGAGTATGGACACACTGTATCCCGGCAGCCTGCCTCCAGAACTCCAGGTGAACTCAGATGAGCCTCCAGGGCCCCCTGAGCAAGTTGGACTTTCTCAATTACATCTAGAGCCTGAAACTCAAAATCCAGAGCTGCTTGAAGACATCCAGTCCTCTTCACTCTGGCAAGAAGCCCCAGCGCAGCTTCCACAGCTCCCTGAGGAGGAAGAACCTTCTTCAACCCAGCAGGAGGCCCCAGCTCTGCCGCCAGCATCCTCTATGGAGAGTCTAACTCTACCGAATCGTGAGGCGACAGTTCAGCCTCCAGGTGAGGATCGTTATAACTTGCCCACCATTATAGTTAAACCTGCAGATGTGGAGGTTACCATAACTTCCAAGCCTATCAGAGAGACAGAATCTTCCCAAGCCCAGCAGGAGGCCCCAATTCAATTTCCAGAGGAGGTGGAACCTTCTGTAACCCAACAGGAGGCCCCAACTGAGCCTCCAGGTCCTCCTATAGAGCACAAACTTTCCATCAGTGAGCAGGAGCAGCCAGCTCAGCCTTCTGAGTCTTCTGAGGTTGAATCTTCTCACACGCAGCAGGACCCCAGCTCAGCCTCCAGAAGAGATGGAACCTTCTGCTATCCAAGAGGAGGCCCTACCTGAGCCTCCAGGTCCTCCTGTAGAGCCTGAACTTTCCCTCAGTGAGCAGGATCAGCCAGCTCAGCCTTCTGAGTCTTCTGGGGAGGCTGAATCTTCTCCAACCCAGCAGGAGGCCCCAGCTCAGCCTCCAGAACATCATGAAGTCACAGTTTCACCTCCAGGTCACCATGAAACTCAGCATTCAGATTTGCCCAATGTCTCTGTTAAGCCTCCAGATGTGCAGCTCACCTTAGTAACAGAGCCTAGTGCAGAGGTGGGAACTTCTCCAATCCCCCAGGAGGCTACAGCTCAGCTCTCAGGGCCAGGTAATGATGTAGAATCTCCCGCCATCCAGCACGGGGGCCTACCTCTGCCTCCAGAGTCACTGGAAGAGGCTGGACCTTTAGCAATTCAACAGGAGACTTCAGTTCAATCTCCGGAACCTGTTAATAATGAGAACCCCTCTCCAACCCAGCAGGAGGCTGCAGCTGAGCATCCACAGACTGCTGAGGAGGGTGAGTCTTCTCTAACCCAGCAGGAGGCCCCAGCTCAGACTCCAGAGCTCCCTAACGTAGTTGTAGCTCAACTTCCAGAGCAGTCAAACCTGAATCAAGCCACAGTTCAACCTTTGGACCTGGGGCTTACCGTCACTCCAGAACCCACTATGGAGGTTGGACATTCTGTATCTCTGAAGACTTTCGTTCTTCCAAAGCAACTTAAGGTGACACTTCCACATCCAGACCAGGTTCGGACTCATCATTCACACCTGACTCAAGCCACAGTTCAACCTTTGGACCTGGGGTTTACCAGCACTCCAGAATCCACAACAGAGGTTGAACTTTCTCCAACCGTGCAGGAGACCCCAACTCAGCCTCCTAAGAAAGTTGTACCCCAACTTCGAGTATATCAAGAGGTAGCAATTCCAACACCAGGTCAGGATGAAGCTCAGCATCCAATGTCACCCAGCGTCACAGTTCAACCTTTGGACCTGGGACTTACCATCACTCCAGAACCCACTATGGAGGTTGTACCTTCTACAGCCCTGAAGAAGACTATAGCTCCTCCAGAGCATCCTAAGGTGACACTTTCACATCCAGACCAGGTTCAGACTCAGTATTCACACCTGACTCAAGCCACAGTTCCACCTTTGGACCTGGGGCTTACCAACACTCCAGAATCCACGACAGAGTTGAACCTTCTACAGCCCTGACGACCACAGCTCCTCCTCCAGAACACCCTGAGGTGACACTTTCACCTTCAGACAAAGGTCAGACTCAGCATTCACACCTGACTCAAGCCACATTTCAACCTTTGGACCTGGGACTTACCATCACTTCAGAACCCCCTATGGAGGTTGGACATTGTACACCCCTGAGGCTGACTGTAGTTCCTCCAAAGCATCGTAAGGTGACACTTCCACATCCAGACCAGGTTCAGACTCTGCATCGAAAACTGACTGAAGTCAGAAGTCCAAGTACTGAACTAGAACCTACTCAAGATTCATTGGTTCAGTCTGAAAGTCACGCCCCAAATAAGACTTTAACTGCATCAGAGGAACAGAAGGCCTCCACAAGCACCAACATATGTGAGCTCTGTACCTGTGGAGATGAGATGCTGTCATGTATTGATCTCAGCCCAAAGCAGAGGCTCCGCCAAGTTCCTGTGCCAGAGCCCAACACCTACAATGGCACCTTCACCATCTTGTAAGGATCACCTTTCCCCAATTGTCCTCTGTGTCCTGCCTGATGTGGCAGCCTTTTCCTGGAGGCCTTCCTGGGCTTTCTTTATCTCCCCAAGCCATACTGACAACTGACTTTCTGCGTTCACCTTTGCTTGTCAATTCTTTCTCCTCATTCTCCTTTAATGTTAGGCCCCTTCTCCAGTCTTGTACTTCTACTCTAGCCTTTTACTTGTTTTCTCATCCATTTTTATTTAGCTCCATCATATCATTGCTTAACCACTGCTCTCCTCCCATTTTTGTTTCACCCTCTTTACAGCGTCCTGTCCCTCTCCCGATCTCAGTGATGAGGCTCTAAGTAGTTAAGAGTTGATTCCAGAGCCAGGCTGCCTGGGGTTGAACCCAGGTCTGTTTATTACCTTGGTGACCCAGAGCAAGTTATTCTGCTCTGTGACTCAATTTCCTCACCTTTCAACTGGGGATTATGCCAGTTACCATTTCATAGGATTGTTGTGAAATTTAGGTGAGTGAATATATGAAACACTTCACCAGTGCCTAGCCTATGTAGGAGTGTTTGCTGTTAACATGATTACTCGAGAGTCCTTTAGTTTTGTGCAGAACTCATCGTTGTCCCTAGCTTTCTATATGTAGCACTCGTTTTGTGTCAAACTCAGGATCAAGTATGTTACTATCTCCAGAACATGAAAATGATAGGAGGGAAGAAAGAGAATAGGCATAAAAAGGGAGGTATATATAATGAAGTACTAAAAGATAATGCAGACCATAGGTGCTAGAATTTGCCAGAATCTGTGATCCTTGAGGTGTGGAGATCAGGGAAAGCTACATGGATAAGCTAAAATTTTACTTGGATCTTAAAGAATAACTATAGTTTGTTAAATAGAAAAAAAATAAGAGTACAGTCTAGGCAAAGGCATGGCTACAGGCGTGCTTGGAATTTAGTAGACCAATCTGGCTGCAAAGAATTAGGTGAGGGAGCAGTGAAGATATGATTATGTAAAACCTTGACTATCAGGTATAGGAGTTTGAAAGTTACACAGTGAGGTATGGAAAGCCATTGAAAGTTTCCAAGCAAGAGAGATTAAATCATTAAAACAGGAGGATTATTTTATTTTGTTTTTTGCTTTATGTTCAAGTGTAGACATGCATAGGATTATTTTAGAATCCATATGTAGAGTGCCCAAAAGGAAAAGCTTAACTCAGGGAGACAGAATAGAAAGGTCTCGCAAAACGTAGGAGTGAAGTGTGAAGGGGCCAGATCAGATCCCTTGTCATAAGAGTGGAAAGAAAAAGCCTAGGATGTTTCAGCAGAGGGCAAAGCTTTGGTGCTACCTGGCATAGGGTTTCTTTCTGCTTATTTACTGATAACATAAGCTTTTGCCCATTTTTTCTGTTGAATTATTTACCATTTTTGTGTTGATTTGTAGTAGTTTGTTTAGACACATAAGTGCTTTGGATAAAATACTTACATTCAAAGTAATTTAACTGGCACTGTCTGTCCAAGAGATGGGATGGATAGGAAGTTAAGCTTCTGGGAGATGCCTTATCATTTGTGCCAGTGGCCCCGCATTGTTTCTTGATGAATTGTGCAAACTGGGAAGCTGATAGCTCTGGAAATAAGAAAGCGGGTGTTATTTTCTGTGACTGAATATCCCCAACAAGGTTGCCATGATTCTTTTATTTATCCTGTTCATTCTTGTCCTACCTATTCAAGGATATAAACTGTGTTTCTTCACAGAAATTTCCAAGGAAACTATATTTCGTACATTGATGGAAATGTATGGAAAGCATACATCTGGACCGAGAAACTGTGAGTATATTCTCTCCAAGTATGACAAAAAACTAACTGCATTGTAACAGCCTTCTTGGTCCAGAATTTTGAGGTCTGAGAAATTTCTCCTTCATACCCGAAGTCAGCCACTGTTGATGGCAATCCTACGGTTATTTAAAAATTAAATTTGGTAGGCTCTCTTTAAAGTAAGAGGCAATTTAAATTTATTTTTTATCACACAAGTAATACATGGTTATATTCCTTTTTGTCCTTTTTTTTTTTCAGAGACAGGGTCTTAATTTGTCCCCCAGGCTGGAGTGCAGTGGTACAATCACATCTCACTGCAGCCTTCACCTCCTAGGCACAAGTGATCCTTCCACCTCAGCCTCCCAAGTAGCTGGGACCACAGGTGCATGCCACCACGTCCACCTAATTTTGTTTTTTTTGTAGAGACAGGGTCTTCCTATGTTGCTTAGTCTGATCTTGAACTCCTGGGCTCAAGAGATCCTTCCACCTTGACCTCTTAAAGTGCTCATATTACAGGCATGAGCCACCACCCCTGGTCCATGATTCTATTTTTAATGTATAAAAATGTAGTAACAGGTATAACAAAAACCCTCCTTGTGCCCTACTCCCTCATCCCTGAGGTAATGCTACTCTGCATTTAGTGTACATCCTTCCAGACTTTTTCCCATTTGCCTACATACATATTTACATAAAGCAAAATAGATTTGTTGTGTGGTTAAAAAACATTTTTTTTTACATAAGTGGTAACATCTTGCAACTTGATTCTTTCACTTCGTGACATGCCTTAGATTTGTTTCCTTCCCAGTACTCAGAGGGTCACACCATTCATTTAAACTCCTGCATCATCCATAGTCTAGATGCATCATAGTTTATTTAATAATTCCCCCATTGATGAATGTTTAGTTTTATTTTTACATACATTGCTGAAATGAAATCCCTGTACATGCTTCTTTGTGAACATGGGCAAGTATTCCTGTAGAAGAGATATCTAGAAATGGAATTGTTAGGGTGAAGACTATGTAGATATAAAATTTTAATTGCCCTCAAAAATGTCCCAACTTACTCTATTGTCAGCAGAAGATGACAGCATTCATGTCCTCATACCTTTCACCACTGGGTATTCTCCAACTTGTTGTTGAAATTATGGATGAATAAAAGGGATTCCATCTAAATTTGAATTTTTCTGATTACTCATGAATTTAATTAAATATCTTTATATGTTTATTGAACATTTGTGTTTCTTCTCTGAGTTTTCTGGCCTGTTCATTTTCCTTCTGAATCGTTTCATCATTTTCTCACTGATTTGTAGATAGAATTGGTTTAGATACAAACGATTTTGGAAAAAATGCTTACATTCGAGGTAACTGGCATTTTTCACAACAGTTTGTGTGCCGCATCATTAGTTCAACGTATATAGACAAGTCATGCATGAGTTCTAAATTAAAAATAAAACACATGCTAGGCACGGTGGGTCATGCCTGTAATCCCAGCACCTTGGGAGGCCGAAGTCGGCAGATCACCTGAGGTCAGGAGTTTGAGACCAGCCTGGCCTATAGGGCAAAACCCCGTCTCTACTAAAAATACAAAAATTAGCCAGGCGTGGTGGTCGGTGCCTGTAATCCCATCTACTTGGGAAGCTGAGGCAGGAGAATTGCTTTATTTTTTCAGATGGAATTTTGTTCATGTTGCCCAGGATGGAGTGCAATGGCGCGATCTTGGCTCACTGCAACCTCCACCTCCTGGGTTCAGGCGATTCTCCTGTCTCAGCCTTCCAGGTAGCTGGAATTACCGGTGCCCACCATCATGTCCAGCTAATTTTTGTATTAGTAGAGACAGGGTTTCACCGTGTTGGCCAGGCTGGTGTCAAACTCCTGACCTCAGGTGATCCGCCGACCTCGGCCTCCCAAAGTGCTGGGATTACAGGTGTGAGCCACCATGCCAGGCCAGAACTACATTTTAAAAAAAGAAAATTATTACAAAGGTCAGGATAGTGGTTACCTTTTAGGGTTAGATAGAGGGATATGATGGGAAGGTGCATGCTGGGGCTTCTGGGATGCTAGCAATGATCTTTTGTAATGATAATTACATGGACATTTGCTTTATAATTATTAAACTGAATATTTGGCCAGGTGAGGTGGCTTATATCTGCAGTGACAACACTTTGAGAGGCAGAGACAGGAGGATCACTTGAGCCAGGAGTCTGAGACCAGTCTGGGAGCAGAGTGAGAGAGACCCTGTCTCAGAAATTAAATTAAGTTAAAATTAAATATGAACATTGATGACCTGTGCACTTTATGCACATTGTAGTTCTGACATTTTTTTGATGGGGGAAAAGGTTGAATGGCTTCACTTGCAGCCCTGACATGGTTCCATGTGGGGCTTTCATAATAAGGTTTGGGAAAAGAGGAAATGGAGGTTCTGCTGATCTTGGTGCCACCCAGAGTTGGATTCTAACAGGGACTTTGTGATCTAGAGAGGAGGCATGAAATATACAGTTTGGTGAAAAGAGTGGGTAGAGGTGTGCTTGTGTGTGTGTGTGTGTGTGTGTGTGGTGGTGGTGGCGGACAGAGATGGACACAAAAAGGAAAATGTAAGAAAAGGTTTGAATGAAAGCAGAGCAGATACCACCGTCTTGAAATAACCATGACCCTGCTTTCTCCCACATGCAGGACATAGTCTTGTGCGGCAAATAGTTGTACTTTGCATTTTAATCTAGAAATAACTTGTTCATTTTCCAGAATTCTCAATGAAAATTATTTGACTGAATTACATAAGGATTCATTTGAAGGCCTGCTATCCCTCCAGTATTTGTAAGTTAATCACATTTATGAGTTTTTAGTCATATCATCTGTAAAACAAGGGGTTCAAATTAGATAATCTCTAAGATTTCTTCCAGCAACAAAATTCTGCAATTCTGTTAAGTTTGTATAGGGTCTCAGCCCATCTCTAGCATTAGCTACCTCCTATGCATTTTCAGTTTTTTAATTACATAGATGAAACACAGAAAAAAATTTCACATGGTAAGAAGATCTGAGCAGTGACTGACACCCGTATGAACCTTGTTTTATAAGTGTTCACACACCATCTTCTTCTATTCAGTCTACAACCAATAAAATCTAATGTATGGTCTATTTTTAAATAGCCCAGTAAGTTAAGATTTTTGCATTTTTTAAAGACTGTGAAAGAAAAAGAAAAGAAACAAGGAGAAATATGTGAGAGAGATCATATGTGGCCCACAAAGCCTAAAATATTTACTGTCTGACCTTCACAAAAAAAAGATTTGAAAAAGTTGGTTTAGTAGGATGAAAGGAATTAAAGTTAACTTCAGATCGTTGCCTAAAGGAGAAGACATAGACCATCTACATTCATTTGAACATCATTAATCCAAAATTTTTTGGTAATTTAATGGTAATTAAATTAATATTTAAATATTAAAAATCAGCTGAATTATATAAATAATATTGTCAAGAATATTAAGCTTCCAAGAGAATAGACTGGTATTAAGGATTTCATTTCCGGACTTGTTATATGAAAACAGACGTTTAAAATGGTGGTTAAGTGGTAGAGCTAGAAATGCTTAACACTAAGAAGCATACCAGAAATGCTCCTGACTCTTCACTAATTACAAAATAACTATCTCCCCAGCCATGTTACCAAGAAAGGGATACCCGCATAGTATTTCTGTCTGTTTAGAGACAAGAAGATACTATGTTCATTGCTATGAAAGCTTGATTCTTATCCTTTGTCCATAGAGGTGTGTATGTCATTAATCCTTGTTAAGCTCATTAGTGATGCTCTTTGTGCAGATTCTTTCAAATGTAGAAGGCTTAAGGAAAGTGGGTGTAAAGACCTTCAAGTGGATGCCAAAGTGCTACAGAGGCCATGAAATAATAAAACTACATTCCTTTAAAATAGTCATTTTCCTTCTACTCCCCCACCTATTCATTTATTTTACAAATATTTGAATTTGCTTTATTTCCATGTGTCAGTTTTAAACATGGTGGGCAATGCTGATGAGCAAGACCTAGTCCATGCTTGCAAGAAGTTTATGCTCGGAAGAAATGGGATAAAAACTAACTACATTAAAAAGAAGAAATGGATGTAGGCACTAGGAGGGATACATTATTTCTGGAGCATAGAAGAGGAGAAAATGCCTTCAATCTGGACCCAGGAGGATGTTACTAGAACAATGCCATTTGAATAGGATTTTGAAGGGCCATTGTGTAACATCGGACAGACATCTTGGGGAAAATAATCTAAACTTGCAAAGGGAAAATGGGAGAAGGGCAAAACACAGGAACGTGTTCGAGGAGTGCCATGAGTACCTGTAGAGTACAAGGAGGGAGAGTAGGAAATTGGAGTCAGATCTTCTAGGGCTTTGAAAGCCAAGCTAAGGAGCCATCATGGAGAACCGTGTTACCGCAGCAGTGCTGTAGATAGATCTACATCACAGTCCCTGAGAGGGCATATTAGAACTCAGTTCTGGACTCCACCCTCATAGTTACTGATTCAGTTGGTCTAGAGTGGGACCAAGAATTTGCGTCTTCAATAATTTCCCAGGAAATGCTGGTCTTTGCAAACCACTTGTGGAGAGTTTATCTGATGACTGTGTGCAGGATAGTTTAGGAAGGGAGAGACTAGAGATGGAGACATCAGCCAGACAACCTTACACCATCCAGGTAAAGAGGGAGGGACCAGTCCCATCGCTGTGTAACTGAAGAAATTGCTTTCATGAAATATTAAAGCAATATAAAACCAAAAATGAATTTCTATTATGATAGAAATTAATTCTATTAATATGATTTGAATTAGTTCAAAGTTATGTATTAGGTAAAGGGGTAATTTCCTTTCAAATGATGTGAAAGTATGTCTTTTATTTCTTCTGATATTGAACTGGCTTAGGAAAACAGACCTAAACTAGGAAGGTGTATAAATGTGAGGCTATTTTTTTTTTTGATATGGAATCTTGCTCTGCTGCCCAGGCTGGAGTGCAGTGGTGCAGTCTCAGCTCACTGCAAGCTCCACCTCCCGGGTTCACGCCTTTCTCCTGCCTCAGCCTCCCGAGCAGCTGGGACTACAGGCGCCCGCCATCAGACCCAGCTGATTTTTTGTATTTTTTAGTAGAGATGGGGTTTCACCATGTTAGCCAGGATGGTCTCAATCTCCTGACCTCAGGATCCGCCAGCCTTGACCTCCCAATGTGCTGGGATTACAGACGTGAGCCAGCACGCCCGGCCCGACTATTTTTTTTAATATTAGAAATTATATATAGAGATAAAAACTTTGAGCTCATAATCTAGGATTTGATGAGACTACAAAAGGGCATCTAATCAAGTCTACTGCTCTCAGGAAAAATTAGTTCCAAAATCGATTAAGTTGTATATTTATTAAAACCATGAATGTGAGACTCTAGGAGAGGTATGGGCAGGGTTAGGGGCTCTGGAAAGTTCAAATACAAGTCCAGACGTTTAGAGTTGAGATGAAATATGTGTATTCAGTATTATTCTACGCTATTGCTGTTATTCATACTAATCAACATTTAATAACTAATCAAGGTGATATTTTCCTTTTACTTTTCCTAGAGATTCATCCTGTAATAAAATACAGTCTATTGAAAGACGTACATTTGAACCACTACCATTTTTGCAGTTTATGTAAGTTACAAATAAAAGTTTGTTACATTTGGAATTTTTATAAAACTTAATTATAAACCTCTTTGCTATTCATTTTGAAATATGATTAAAGTTTTACCAGTAGAAAGCTACTAAAATTATAGAGCAAATCCCTTTTGTCTCTAGCAAGGATTAGTGTGAGAATTATTGCACAGATCTTAGTGAATCATCAGAGAGCAGTGGTTCTCAGCTGATGTGATTTTCTACTCAGGTGGCATTTGGTAATGTCTGGAGACAGTTTTGGTTGACAAAACTGTGGGTGTGCTCCTGGCATCTGGTGGGCAAAGGCCAGAGATGCTGCTTAACATCCTCTAAGGTATAAAACAAACCCCCGTGGCAAAGAGTTATAGAGTCCAAAATGTCAATGGCACTGAAGTTGTGAAATCCTGTTCTAGAGAACTAAAGATCACTTCACACAGGTATTTACTGAGCGTTCACTGCTTTGTAGCTAATGCACCACATGTGCATTGTGCAATGTTAAAGTATAAATCATAAGCCAGAATCTTCCACAGTGAGATTTCCTTAGTGCATACAGGAAGGATTGAGGTTATGTTCCATCTTATATAAATTAGAATCATGGCAAAGGGTAAATGTTCTGAAATGATTTTTTTTTTCCTTTGGCTTATGTGTGTGTTTTTTTTTCTTTTTTCTTTTAGAAATCTTGGTTGCAATTTACTCACAGAACTGAGCTTTGGAACATTTCAGGCCTGGCACGGAATGCAGTTTTTACACAAGTTGTAAGTGAAATAGAAGATGAATACATGTAAAGAACTATTTATGTATAAAAACTCATACAATTATTGGTTAGCTCTGTATAAGCATATTATGAACTCTGAAAAGTATGTCTTAAGATCCATTCATTTTTCTCAAATGGGGAAACTAAGGTACAAAGAGGCCAAGAGACTTACATAGCTTATATATGACCTGCTCTGCTTGTCCTAGTTCTGACCTACAGCATGGGCAAGAAAAGGCTTCAAAGAAGTGACCCTCAAATTAGTCTTGTTGCTGGGCTCAGGCCTGTAATCCCAGAACTTTGGGAGCCAAGGCGGGCAGATCACCTGAGGTCAGGAATTCAACACCAGCCTGGGCAACATAGTGAAACCCCGTCCCTACTAAAAATACAAGAAAATTAGCCGGGTGTGGTGGTGCAGTTTTTTGCTCCCTGGAGGACTTTGTGTTAAGCTTCCTTCCTTGCAGCTAAATGTTTGCAGCCATTGAAGCAGTTAGAAACTCTGCATATGAGCAGGAATCAAAGTTAAATCCAAAGTGTAGGGCCAGGCATGGTGGCTCACACCTGTAATCCCAGTACCTTGGGAGGCCGAGGTGGGGCGATCACTTGAGATCAGGAGTTTGAGACCAGCCTGGCCAACATGGCGAAACCCCGTCTCTACTAAAAATACAAAAATTAGCAGGTCGTGGTGGCAGGCGCCTGTGATCCCAGCTATCGGGAGTCCGAGGCACAAGAATGATTGAACCCGGGAGGTGGAAGTTGCAGTGAGCCGAGATTGTGCCACTGCACTCCAACCTCCCCACCAGGCTGGTCTTGAACTCCTGTGATCTCAGGTGATCCGCCCACCTCAGCCTTCCAAAGTGCTGGGGTTACAGGTGTGAGCCACCATGTCTAGCCAAGATGCTTTTTATGTTAAGCTATCGTGCAAAAAAATTTTTTTTGTGAAGAAAATACATCACTGTATCTTTTTTTTTTTTTGAGACGGAGTCTCGCTCTGTCCACCGGGCTGGAGTGCAGTGGCGCAATCTCGGCTCACTGCAAGCTCCGCCTCCTGGGTTCACGCCATTCTCCTGCCTCAGCCTCCCTAGTAGCTGGGACTACAGGCGCCAGCCACCGCGCCCAGCTAATTTTTTGTATTTTTAGTAGAGATGGGGTTTCTCCGTGGTCTCGATCTCCTGACCTTGTGATCCACCCTCCTTGGCCTCCCAAAGTGCTGGGATTACAGGTGTGAGCCACCGCGCCCGGCCACATCACTGTATCTTAATCCCATATACGTTCTTGACTACTCTTCTACCATAAGTGCAAAAATTCTATGATTTCTCTGTAGAACATACCCAGCAAATCAGAGTGGGTGTATTCAATGGCCTGAAGGGGACTTTAGACTCAATGTGAAGATTCTCCTCGACATCTGACTTTAGAAAAGACTTTCCACCTCTCTTGTAGTTCAGAAATCTAGTTTCACACAGTTCATTTTGAGGTAGAGGGAGGCATTCAGGATGTGTCTAAACTAGAGCAGCAGTTTCTGCAGATGCTCCTCTCTGTCCTCATTAATTTGCTGATGCCTAACTTAGGAAAAGGACACTGAGGGTCTGTTTCTCTTTTGCCCTCACAACAGAGAACAGGCTCATTAGGTCCCTCCACCAACAGGTTTAGGGAGCATCAATACAAATGGCTTAAACTCACCACCTTTACTAAGCACTTTATAACACTGGGAGTCCCTCATAAAAATCTGGTGGCCAGGAGCGGTGGCTCATGCCTGTAATTCCAGCACTTTGGAAGGCTGAGGTGGGTGGATCACCTGAGGTCGGGTTCAAGACCAGCCTGACCAACATGGTGAAACCCTGTCTCTACTAAAAATACAAAAATTAGTTGTGCATGGTGTTGGGCACCTGTAATCCTAGCTACTCAGGAGGCTGAGGCAGGAGAATCACTCGAAACCAGGAGGCAGAGGTTGCAGTAGCCGAGATCGCACTATTGCACTGCAGCCTCAGATCATCATCATCATCATCATCATCATCATCATCATCATCATCTAGCCAGCTTCACTACAATTATGTGGGAAATGCCAGGAAAGCACTGGAATCACAATTGATAAAAATTAATGAATTCACTCAAAAACATTCACTGAGTGCCATGTCCATTTGTGGCAGGTACTCTATTAAGCGCCGGGGGTAAAAAAATCCATCTCAAAGACACACCAAGATGAGGACTTTGTCCCCAAGGGACTTTCATTCCTCAAGGAGGAAGCAGATGCTGATGGGAAAACATACGAGAGTCATGTGGGGATCTGTACAGCAGGGTGACCAGGGGAGGACAAAGCAGGAATGGGTGGTGGGTAAGAAAGACTTGAGGAGACACTAACTTGCTTATCTCGAGTTTCTGTGTTCATCTTAAACAACAGAAAAAGGCATTTGCTTCATGGTGATGAAAAAATCAGAGCCAGCTGATACTGGAAATTAATACTCATTTCATGTAAACAGAATAGAGCTGAACCCTTCAAACTAAGTCACAGTTACTTTCAGAGATCGGCACAAGGGTCTCAACACACCAAGTGTGTTAGGGGCTGGGCTCCTTTGTTTGGGGTCAGATCTTTCTGGTAAACAAAGCTACACTGCAGAGTCATATTTGGCACATGTGACCTATAGGCCCATTGCATTTCTTTCCAAAGGCAAATTGCCAAGGGAAGGTGCCAGTAATTTTATGACCAGTATGACACCATTTTGTGGTGTTTGTAAGTTGAAACAATATTTTCCCGGCACTACATAAGTTTGTAAAAAACAAAAAGAAGAGGCCCCAGCTGTGGTTGCTCGATGATGAATTGAAGAGAGCCTAAGCTTCAGGGCTTCTCACTTGCATAGGCCCTTCCAAGGTCCTGGGAGGGCCCCTGGAAATTTTTGTATTCATCATTTATGTTTTTACTAGATAAGGTTCAGGCCCCACAAAATCCTGTAATCATCCCTGGGTTCCAATAGTTATAGCATAGTAAATCTCTTGAATGAAGCCTCTATGTTAATTGACAAATACTGACTGGCCAAGTTAGCAGTGTGATAGGGTCAGTCTATGTTGAATCTGAAATCCATCTCAAAGACAAACCAAGAGCTTATTAGTGGACTTAACTGGGTTCTGCTGGCCTAAGCGCAGTAAAGCCAAACAACCATATCGAGGTTTTGCATTGGGGAAAGGAGGACATTTATTTG
This sequence comes from Trachypithecus francoisi, assembly GCF_009764315.1. NCBI lineage: Eukaryota > Metazoa > Chordata > Mammalia > Primates > Cercopithecidae > Trachypithecus > Trachypithecus francoisi. Next base: position 45,412,255 of record NW_022681466.1, on the reverse strand, counting down.
CAGGGCATCCAAGCAAGAAGGACCAGGCAGCTAACTATCAAAGACCCCCTCTGAGTGGGGGCAATAATCTTACTTCTTACAGATGAAATCATGAATGAAATGGTTTATGGAAAAGCAGCAATGGTTGATAATTCTAAATGTTAAGTAAGTTTATATTTTTTCCCTGCCTTTAAAGTGTTTCTCCTTCATTCCCATACACAGGTCGAGACCAATGGCTTACTTTTAAAAATTCTCTTAGTCACTTCATTGGTTCTAATAATAATATTAGAAACTGGACGACTTTGCAGTGTAGAAAGGCTGTACTTTATTCACATAGAGCACACTCACATATTGGCTTGTCTGTGGCGCATCAATATCATGCCAAGAATGTAAGCCCTAAGAGAGAATAAGAGCAAAATCCAGGCTTTATCCCTATTGAATTATTTATCCCACTATTAGAATATTAGTGAGGTAGGTGTGGCCACCCTGTGATGGCAAATTGAGCTTCGGTCACAAACATGCCTTGTTGTGCCCCCCAGTCTACTGACATTAGCTTCCTTTACATAGCGGTAGATGCACAGAAGTGTGCACAGTTGAGGGTGTTGTCATCATGCTTTGGTATGTATTGGAACCCTGGCAGCTGCTTTTCTGATTCAGAGAGGCGTAAACATTACAGATGAAAAGAACAACTAGGGTCTGTCCTTTGGGGTGATTTAGGGTGGCTGTTTAAATTTGTAATGGTTGAAAAGTCTTGAGATTGTCACACGTAGCAACTCTTATACTTTTCTTCTCAGCTGCAGCTTATTCTTCTCACCTGTGTAACAAGCTGTCTTCTGTTCTCACAGAAGCTTAGTTAGCATTTCTTCCTCTGCCCCATAGCATTTTTTCAGTACTTACATTTACTAGGTCCTGTTTAGGTTGTAGGCGCCTAAGTACTTATACAGGTGAGATAACATGTCCGAAGTTCTTAGAACAGTGCTTGGCATATGGTAAATGCTCCATATGTGTTACTTCCTATGATATCTCACTTCCATTTTTCCAACAACTCTTGCGATGCGGTTATTATTATCATTTCTATTTTGCAGATGAGGAAGTTGAAACTCAGAGACGCTAGGTAATTTGCTTAGGTTCACATGGCTAATAAGTGGCAGAACCACTTACAAGCTTTGCAAGTAATTTTCGAAGCAGCTCTTAGTTCCCCTGTAATAGGAGCTGAATGATGACAGTTTGGCTTTGTGCGCATTGTGTCTTACTTTCTAACTTGAATAGGACTTTTAGAGCAGTGAGCTCCGTTTCCCTCTGAGAATGCCATGCTTCCAGAGCTCCTGGCTGTACCAGCTCTGGGCATCCCCAGGATTCATGCTCACTGGTCAGTGCTGGTGTGACATGATGGCTGAGCACCGGCACTGTGTCCAGTGCATTGCTAGGCACTATACACATGCTCTTTCATTGCTTCCTCAAACTGCCTTGTGATGTAAATGCTACCCAGAAAGGCTCATGTTCATTACTCAAGTCACTTCACCAGAAAGTGACAGAGCCAGAATTCAAACCCAGGTCTGCCAGATTCCACGTCCCTTGCTGCTTCTATTGTTCCTCATTTTCAGGGAGTCTTCTTCAAGGTTATTCTCAGGACTTTGATTAAGATATAGGCTCACAGCTCAGCATGGTGGCTCATGCCTGTAATCCCAGCACTTTGGGAGGCCGAGGTGGGTGGATCACTTGAGCTCAGGAGTTCAAGACCAGCCTGGCCAACATGGTAAAACCCCGTCTCTTCTAAAAATACAAAAACTAACCGGGCATGGGGATGGGCAACTATAATCCCAGCTACTCTGAAGGCTGAGGCAGGAGAATCACTTGAATCCAGGAGGTGAAGGTGGCAGTGAGCCAAGATCACACCATTGGACTCCAGCCTGGGCAACAGAGTGAGACTTCGTCTCAAAAAAAAAAAAAAAAGCTCACCATTTCAGATTCTCTAGACTTTGCTCCTGAGAAAGGGTTTACGTAATGCAGTTCGAGGTCTTGTATTGACCAGCTTGGTGTGGGGACATGTGTTTTCATGACTCATGAACCTATGTAGGTGAGCAAAGAGGTTACTTTCTCCCCAAGTACATCACACATATTGGATGAGGGTCTAGGTCATCTGCTTATTTCTTTGACTACCTTCCTCCACGGAACCAGTTTTCCCTGACTGCCTTGGGATTCTAGCATAGATCATTTTGGAGTTTGTCATTTACATTTGTTTTCGTGGCCGCTTTGGACATTTTTTCAGCTAACGTTGTTAGGGTTTCAGTACATTTAAGACAGTGATGACATGCTCCAGTCCTTTCATCTCTGTCTCCTCAGTTAATAGAAAGGAAACGTAGCCCATCTGTCTGGACCTAAACAGAGGAATTTGGAGAAAAAAAATAAAAATAAAAATAAAAAACAGGCAAGAAATGTTCCCTTATTTTGTGAGCTACCTTTATTCTGTCCCATTGTTCTACAGCAAAAGGCTTATGCAAAAATATTTCAGTTTTCCTCATCTAATAAGGCATATTTTAAAAAATTATTTAGAGCAATACTTCTTAAACTTTGACTCTGAGACTGTCTTTGAGACCAAAGAAAGCTTGCCACATTTTACTCCCATAAAGATACCAAAAAGGCGATGGACTGGGAGTCAGTGCACCTTAGTTTAATGTATAAAATGAAAGACTTGAACTGGAAATGGAAATGATCACCTACTGTGAAGCTAAAGACAGTTAAGGCCAGGCACTGTGGCTTACGCCCGTAATCCCAGCACTTTAGGAGGCCAAGATGGGCAGATTGCTTGAGCCCCAGGAGTTCCAGATCAGCCTGGGCAACAAAGTGAGACCCTGATCTCTACTAAAAGACTTTTTAAAAGTGGAAACATAAATATAAATAAGTAAAAACATTCATATCATTTGGTTTGTGGAAAACAGTTGCTGTAGAGTCCTCAAACTTGAGCTGTTAAGCTGGTTCCCACTCAGTCTCCGCATGGCCCAGGCACCACCTTAGTCAAGAAAAGAATGCCTTAGAACAGGAGAAATATAGGAGAATATCGAGTGACCCTATATTTTGATTTCTTCAGGGACAAATGCAAACATCCTAATGTCAGTTTGAGAAGAGCTTCCTAGTTCAGAGGTAATGCTGAGCTTAAGGCTATGGATGAGCTGTCAAGAAAGACGGAAGGTTGGAGAGTGAGATTATTTTGGTGGAAAGATAACAAACTTGGCTAAGTTGTTTTGGGTACATATTGCTTTGTAGTTATTATTATTATTATTATTATTATTATTTTTTAATAGAAACAGGGTCTCACTGTGTTATCCAGGCTAGTCTCAAACTCCTGGGCTCAAGCTATCCTTCTACTTTGGCCTCCCAAAGTGCTGAGATTACAGGCTTGAGTTGCTGTGCCCAGCCTACATTCATTTTTAATAGCTGGGAGGAAAGTGGGCAGGGGAAGATAGAGAAGGAGGGGGTAGCCGACTTGCACAAAGCCCACCAGTGGTCTTACAGGTTTTCATGCCAAAAAAAAGTACGAAGGGTATTTAAAGCCCTAGTTTGAGAATCCATACTTAACCAGTCATGTGGCACTCACATTCTTTCTTTCTCTTTGTAACATCATCTTATTGAATATTAGTGTTACAGAACAAGTTAATGGCACTAAAATACCATCTGAAATAGGAAGAGGAGGGGGATCACAAGACAGGACGACTGTGTGGCTCCCAGCCTCGCCACTGACTCACTCTGACCATGGTCAAGGGAGAGTGAGTCTTCACTTCTTTTTTCCATCTGCCAGCATGTTTGGTCTTCTGGCACCTGGTGTTCTATACAGTACAACATGCTTCTTTGGCCGGGCGCGGTGGCTCAAGCCTGTAATCCCAGCACTTTGGGAGGCCGAGACGGGCGGATCACGAGGTCAGGAGATCGAGACCATCCTGGCTAACACGGTGAAACCCCGTCTCTACTAAAAAAATACAAAAAAATTAGCCGGGCGAGGTGGCGGGCGCCTGTAGTCCCAGCTACTCGGGAGGCTGAGGCAGGAGAATGGCGTGAACCCGGGAGGCGGAGCTTGCAGTGAGCTGAGATCCGGCCACTGCACTCCAGCCTGGGCGGCAGAGCGAGACTCCGTCTCAAAAAAAAAAAAAAAAAAAAAAAAAAAACATGCTTCTTTGTGTTAAATTGAGACATGATCCACATACCATCAAGGCAGTATTATAAAGTGGAGAATTCAGTGGTGGTTAGTATATTCACAAGGTTGTATGGCAAACAATCACCATTATCTAACCCCAGAACATTTTCATCATCCCGAAAAGAAACATGGTACCCATTAGCCGTCACTCCCCATTGCTGTCTTCCCTCAGGCCCAGGTAAGTACTAATCTACTTTGAGTCCCTGTGGATTTGCCTATTCTAGATCTTTCATATAAATGAATCATACAGTATGTGGCCTTCTGTGTCTGGTTTCTTTTCACAAAGCATGTTGTTTCTAAGGTCCTCCCACGCTGCAGCATGTATCATTCCTTTGCAAGGCTGAGTGATATTCCATTGTATGGAGCCATCACTATATCACTTCATCCATTCATCACTTAGTGGACATTTGGGTTGTTTCTGCTTTATTCTGGCTTTTATGAATAATGCTGCTATGGACATGCATGTACTTGTTTTTGTGTGGACATGTTTTTAATTCTAGGGTGCATCCCTAGCAGAATTGCTAGATCATATGGCTACTCTTATATTTAACTTTTTGAGGACCTGTCAAACTGTTTTCCACAGTGGCTGCTCCATTTTATACTTCCACCTGCAACGTTTGAGGGTTTCAGTTTCTCCGTGTCTTTTGTCAAGACTGTCATTTTTTATCTCTTCTCATTACAGCCATCCCAGTGAGTGTAAAGTAGTATCTCATATCTCGCTGTGGTTTCTGATGGATATTTCCCTAATGATTTACGACACTGAACGTTTTTTATGTGCATATGGGCCATTTATATATCTTCTTTGAAGAAATATTCAAATTCTCTCCCCGTTTGTCTTTTTATTGAATTACAAGAATTCGGTATATCTTTGGGACACTCTGGATATTAGACCTTAACAGATAATTTGCCTGTATTTTCTCTCATCCTGTGAGTTCTGTGACTTTCTTGACAGTGTCCTTTGATGCACAAAAGTTTTTAATTTTCATAAAATCTAATTTATCTATTTTTCCTTTGGTTGTTTGTACTTTTGGGGTCATGTTTGTGTGTAAAATGTCTTATTCTTCTTTAAGAAAGTTCAGGGTTTGGTTTTAAATCCGGCTGTGTACCTTTCATCAGTCTGACATTCCTTTCACCGTGTCAGGCTGCCTTCAGCTAGTAATACTTCATTAAATTCAAAAGACAAAATTGTTTTGAACGAAAAAAAATCCAGTTCGGAGAAGAAAAAACTGTTGTCTAACTTAGGGTCATGAGATTTACTCCCATGTTTTCATCTAAGACTCTTATCATTTTGGCTCTTACGTTTAGGTATTTGACATATTTTGCATTAATTTTTATAATCATGTGAGGTGTAGGGGTTCCACCGTCATTATTTTGCCACATAGATGTTCAGTTGTTCCACCACCACTAAAAAAAAAAAAAATTATCCACATTGAATTGTTTTAGCACCCTTGTCAAAAATCAGTTTGCCATAAATGTGAGGGTTTATTTCTGGGTTGTCAATTCTATTCTGTTGATTTATTTGTCTGTCCACATTCCAGTATCACACTGTGATTGCTGTAGATTTGATTTGGGTTTTGAAATTGGGACATTTGAGTCTTTCCACTTTGTTATTTTGCAAGATTATGTTGCTATTTTGGGTGCCTTAAATTGCCATAGAATTTTAGAACTAGCTTGTCACTTTCTGGAAAGAAGCCAGCTGGGATTTTGATAAGAATTGTGCTGACAATAGCAAAGACATGTAATCAATCTAAATGTCCAACCTAAATGCTATGTTATTCCTATTCCAATACTTTGCAATATATCCAGCTTTTTAGAAAGAGGATGTGTTAGCAGGGCACAGTGGTTCACGCCTGTAATACCAGCACTTTGGGAGGCCGAGGCAGGCGGATGGCCTGAGGTCAGGAGTTAAGAGATCAGCCTGGCCAACATGGTGAAACCCTGTGTCTACTAAAAGTACAAAAATTAGCGGATCTGGGGCGGGTGCCCATAATTCCAGCTACTTGGGAGGCTGAGGCAGGAGAATCGCTTGAACCCGGGAGGTGGAGGTTGCAGTAAGCCACGGTCACGCCACTGCACTCAAGCCTGGGCGATAGAGCAAGACTCTAATGGAGATGGGGTTTCAGCATGTTGATCAGGCTGGTCTCGTACTCTTGACCTCAGATGATCTGCTTGCTTCAGCCTCCCAAAGCACTGGGATTACAGGTGTGAGTCACCGTGCCCGGCCAATAAATGAAAACTTTAAGTCAAAAAAAAATTGTAGTGAAACCATAGATCAATTTGGAGAATCGCGCTCTTGTTATCTGATCCATGAATACAGAATACTCTGTTGAAATTTGGTTTGCCAGATTTTGTCAAGCATTTTTCCATCTACATTCATAAGAAATACTGGTCTGTAATTTTGTGTGTGTGATGTCTTTAGTTTAGATACCAGGGTAATATCACCCTCATAGAATAAGTTAGGAAATGTTCGCTCCTTATCTATATTTTGAAAGACTTTATGAAGGATCTGTGTTAATTCTTCTTTAAGTATTTGATAGATTGACCAGTGAAGCTGCCTGCTGGTCTTCAGCTTTTCTTTGTGGACAGTTTTTTGATAACTACCTCAATCTCTTTACTTGACGTAGGTGTGTCTATTCAGATTTTCTGGTATTTTTTTCAAGTCAGTTTCAGTAGTTTATATCTTTATGGTAATGTGTTTATTTCATCCAGATTATCTAATTATTAGCATACATCTTTATATAATCCTTTTTATTCATATTATAATCCTTGTTATGTCTCTAAGAACAATAGTAATGTTCCCTCTTTCATTCCTAATTTTAATAATTTGGTCTTCTGTATTTGTGCAGTGCAGTGGCTCACGCCTATCATCCTAGCATTTTGGGAGGCTGTGGTGGGAGGATTGCTTCAGCCTAGGATTTCAAGGCCAGCCGGGGCAACATACTGAGACCTCATCTCTACAAAAAAATTTAAAAATTAGCTGAGCGTGGTGGCACACGCCTGTAGTCACAACTACTCAGGTGGCTAAGGCAGGAGGATCACTTGATGCCGGGAGGTCGGGGCTGCAGTGAGCCATGATTGTGCCACTGCACTCCAGCCTGGGAAACAAAGTGAAACCCTGTCTTGAAAAATGAAAAATAAAAAAACAAAATGTTTGTGGCCAGATGCAGTGGTGCATACCTATAATCCCAGTACTTTGGGAGGCCAAGGAAGGAGGATTGCTTGAGACCAGGAGTTCAAGACCAGCCTGGGCAATATAGTGAGACCCTATCTCTAAAATTTTTTTTACAATTAGCCGAGTGTGGTGGTGCGCACCTGTGGTCTCAGCTACATCTTAACTTTATAACGTTGTAGTTCAGATTAATACCAACTTTGTTTCAATAGTATATAAAAACTTTGCTTCTCTAAGGCTCCACTCTCACCCCCTCCTTTATCCTGTTATTGTCACACATTACATCTTTATACACTTTATGTTCATCAACTAGATTTATAATTATTGCATTATGGAAGTATCTTTTTCTTATTTTTTTTTCTTTATTTTGGGACAGAGTCTCGCTCTGTTGCCCAGGCTGGAGTGCAGTGGCACAGTCTTGACCCACTGCAACCTCTGCCTCCCAGGTTCAAGCGATTCTAGTGCCTCAGCCTCCTGAGTAGCTGGGACTGCAGGCACGTAACACCGCGCCTGGCTAATTTTTGTTTTTTCAGTAGAGACAGGGTTTCACCATGTTTCCCAGGCTGGTCTCAAACTCTTGACCTCAAGTGATCCTCCAGCCTCAGCCTCCCAAAGTGCTGGGATTACAGGCTCAGCCACTGCACCCAGCCAGTGCTTTTTATTTCTTTGTGCAGATTCACGTTAGTACTTCTTATAGGACAGGTCTTTTAGCTACAAAGTCTCTCAGTTTTTATTTATCTAGAATATCTTAATTTCTCTTCCATTTCAAAGGTAGTTTTGCCAGGTATAGAATTATTGTTTGACAGTTTCTTCAGCACTTTGAATATGCCATTTCATTGCCTTTTGTCCTCCACTGTTGTGTGTGGTTGTTTTGTTTTGTTTTCAGACAGGGTCTTGCTCTGTTACCCAGGCTGGAGTGCAGTGGTGCAGCCACTCACCGCTTCCACCTCCCAGGCTCAAGCAATCCTGTCACCTCAGCCTCCTGGGTAGCTGGGAGTACAGGCATGCGCCACCACAGCCAGCTTTTTAAAAAATTTTTGTAGAGACAGGGTTTTACTATATTGCCCGTGCTGGTATCCAACTCCTGACTTCAAGCAATTCTTGAACCTCAAGCCTCCCAAAGTACTGGGATTACAGGTGTGAGCAACCATGCCCAGCACCTCCATTGTTTTTGAAGAGAAATCAGCTATTAATCTTACTGAGGATCCCTTGTATGTGATGAGTTGCTTTTCTCTTGCTGCTTTCAAGATATTCTGTCTTTGGCTTCTGTCAGTTTGATTATAGTATGTTAAGATGTGGATCCCTGAGTTTTTCCTACTTGTACTTTCTTGAGCTTCTTGAATATGCAGAGTGTCTTTCATACCGTTTGGGAAGTTTGGGGCCATTATTTCTTCAAATGTTCTTTCTCCTTTTTTCTGTTTTTCTTCTCCTTCTGGGACTCTCATTATGTGTATGTTAGTAAGCTTGATGGTGTGTTCCACAAACAGGTCTCTGAGATTCCATTCACTTTCATTCATGTTTGTTTCTGTTCCTCAGAGTAAATAATCTAAATTGACCTTCAAGTTCCCAATTCTTTCTTCTGCCTGCTGTAATGTGCCATTGAGAACTGCTGGTAATTTTTCCATTTCAGTTACCATACTTTTCAACTCTAGAATTTCTATTTGGCTTCTTTTTATGGTTTCTATCTCTTTATTGATATTCTCTATTTTATGAGACATTGCTTTCATACTTTCCTTTAGTTCTCTAGTCTACAGAACTGAATGGTTTCTCTTATCTCTTTGAATATATTTTAAATAGCTCAATTAAATCTTTCTCTAGGCCAGGCATGGTGGCTTGTGCCTATAATCCCAGCACTTTAGGAGGCTGAGGTTGAGGCCAGGAGTTTAAGACCAGCCTGGGCAACTGAGCAAGTCCCCACCTCTACAAAAAAAATTTTTTTTTGTCTAGTAAGTCTAACATCTGGTCTTTCTCAGGGACAATTTCTGCTTATATCTCGCCCCCACCACGTGTATGGGCCATACTTTGTTATCTTGCATCTTTCATAAATTTTTGTTGAAAATTGAGTATTTTAAATAATATAATGTAGCAATTCTGAAAATCAGATCCATGCTCCCAGGGTTTCGTGTTACTGCTGCTTGTGCTAGTAGTTGCTATTTATTTAGTGACTTTTCTGAACTTCTTTGGTAAAGTCTTGCATTATATATCATGTGTGCCCACTGAAGTCTCTTCTTGGTTAGCTTACCGATCAGCTAATGATTAAATGGAGGTTTACTTAAATTCCTGGAACTGGTAAGTCTCCTAGTTTTTGCCAAGGGGCTCTGTGTACATGTTGGGGCATACCTTCAGAACTCAGCCAGATAGTTTACAGCCATGCTTTAGCTTTCACTTCTTGCTTTTGCAGAACCTCAAGATCAGTCAGGTGTGAGAGTTTATGAACTTAGTAGGTCTTCCCTGACCTGTCACTTACAGCATGGTTTTAAATCTCTAAAGGCTCACAGGGCACATGCCTGTATTCCCAGATCTCAGGAGGCAAAGGAAGAAGGATCCTTTTGAGTCCAGGAATTCTGGGCTGTAGCAGGCTATGCTGATTGGGTGTCCTCACTAAGTTCAGCATCAGTATGGTGACCTCCCGGGAACAGGAGACCACCGGGTTGCCTACAAAGGGGTGTACCAGCCCCGTTCGGGAATGGAGCAGGTCAGAACTCCCATGCTGATCACTAGTGGGATCGTGCCTGTGAATAGCCACTGCTCTCCAGCCTGGGCAACACAGTGACAGAGAATGTGTCCCTTAAAAAAAAGTCTAATTGACCATAGACTAATTAACTATTTTTTTTTCCAACAAAACTCTATCTTAATTGTTTAATTTTCCAATAATTTACATAGTAAATATTTTGATGAATTATGAGATTTGAAATTAAGGTAGATGGATGACAGTAACATAAACTTTTGGTCTCAAAATCGACTTCATTTTGGTATATTGCTTTGGTTACATTGTAGTGAAAAAATTTTGATTCAGAAGAAAGCAGAAGAGTACTTCAATAGCACTTGCTTACAGAATTTTACATGAGCAAAATTGCTAAGTACTAACATTAAACACACACACACACTTTCTGTCTCTAATCAATAATACATTCATAAATATAAGTATAAGCACAGAAATTAATCTGGAGTCTGCACAAAAACTTGTTTGAGAGCATAAGTCAATGTGTTTATGGTTTCCAAGTTTATTAAAATTAATATACAAAATTTGCATTTTTTTTCTTTTTTTTTTAGATCATTGTCTTTTTTTATTTTTATTTTTATTTATTTATTTATTTATTTATTTATTATACTTTAAGTTCTAGGGTACATGTGCATAACGTTTATATCATGTATAACTCCCCAATGCAATCCCTCCCTCCTCCCCCCTCCCCATGATAGGCCCCAGTGTGTGATGTTCCCCTTCCCGAGTCCAAGTGATCTCATTGTTCAGTTCCCACCTATGAGTGAGAACATGCGGTGTTTGGTTTCTCTTCTTGTGATAGTTTGCTAAGAATGATGGTTTCCAGCTGCATCCATGTCCCTACAAAGGACGCAAACTCATCCTTTTTTATGGCTGCATAGTATTCCATGGTGTATATGTGCCACATTTTCTTAATCCAGTCTGTCACAGATGGACATTTGGGTTGATTCCAAGTCTTTGCTATTGTGAATAGTGCTGCAATAAACATACGTGTGCATGTGTCTTTGTAGTAGAGTAATTTATAATCCTTGGGTATATACCCAGTAGTGGGATGGCTGGGTCATATGGTACATCTAGTTCTAGATCCTTGAGGAATCGCCATACTGATTTCCATAATGGTTGAACTAGTTTACAATCCCACCAACAGTGTAAAAGTGTTCCTATTTCTCCACATCCTCTCCAACACCTGTTGTTTCCTGACTTCTTAATGATTGCCATTCTAACTGGTGTGAGATGGTATCTCATTGTGGTTTTGATTTGCATTTCTCTGATGGCGAGTGATGATGAGCATTTTTTCATGTGTCTGTTGGCTGTATGGATGTCTTCCTTTGAGAAATGTCTGTTCATATCCTTTCCCCACTTTTTGATGGGGTTGTTTGTTTTTTTCTTGTATATTTGTTTGAGTTCTTTTTAGATTCTGGATATTAGCCCTTTGTCAGATGAGTAGGTTGCAAAAATTTTCTCCCATTCTGAAGGTTGCCTGTTCACTCTGATGGTAGTTTCTTTTGCTGTGCAAAAGCTCTTTAGTTTAATGAGATCCCATTTGTCAATTTTGGCTTTTGCTGCCGTTGCTTTTGGTGTTTTAGACATGAAGTCCTTGCCCATGCCTATGTCCTGAATGGTATTACCTAGATTTTCTTCTAGGTTTTTATGGTATTAGATCTAACATTTAAGTCTCTAATCCATCTTGAATTAATCTTCGTATAAGGGGTAAGGAAAGGATCCAGTTTCAGCTTTCTACTTATGGCTAGCCAATTTTCCCAGCACCATTTATTAAATAGGGAATCCTTTCCCCATTTCTTGTTTCTCTCAGGTTTGTCAAAGATCAGATGGCTGTAGATGTGTGGGATTATTTCTGAGGACTCTGTTCTGTTCCATTGGTCTATATCTCTGTTGTGGTACCAGTACCATGCTGTTTTGGTTACTGTAGCCTTGTAGTATAGTTTGAAGTCAGGTAGCGTGACGCCTCCAGCTTTGTCCTTTTGACTTAGGATTGTCTTGGCAATGCGGGCTCTTTTTTGGTTCCATATGAACTTTAAAGCAGTTTTTTCCAATTCTGTGAAGAAACTCATTGGTAGCTTGATGGGGATGGCATTGAATCTATAAATAACCTTGGGCAGTATGGCCATTTTCACGATATTGATTCTTCCTATCCATGAGCATGGTATGTTCTTCCATTTGTTTGTGTCCTCTTTTATTTCACTGAGCAGTGGTTTGTAGTTCTCCTTGAAGAGGTCCTTTACATCCCTTGTAAGCTGGATTCCTAGGTATTTGATTCTCTTTGAAGCAATTGTGAATGGAAGTTGATTCCTGATTTGGCTCTCTGCTTGTCTGTTACTGGTGTATAAGAATGCTTGTGATTTTTGCACATTAATTTTGTATCCTGAGACTTTGCTGAAGTTGCTTATCAGCTTAAGGAGATTTTGGGCTGAGACGATGGGGTTTTCTAAATATACCATCATGTCATCTGCAAACAGGGACAATTTGACTTCTTCTTTTCCTAACTGGATACCCTTGATTTCTTTCTCTTGCCTGATTGCCCTAGCCAGAACTTCCAGCACTATGTTGAATAGGAGTGGTGAGAGAGGGCATCCCTGTCTTGTGCCAGTTTTCAAAGGGAATTTTTCCAGTTTTTGCCCATTCAGTATGATATTAGCTGTGGGTTTGTCATAAATAGCTCTTATTATTTTGAGGTACGTTCCATCAATACCGAATTTATTGAGCGTTTTTAGCATAAAGGGCTGTTGAATTTTGTCAAAAGCCTTTTCTGCATCTATTGAGATAATCATGTGGTTCTTGTCTTTGGTTCTGTTTATATGCTGGATTACGTTTATTGATTTGCGAATGTTGAACCAGCCTTGCATCCCAGGGATGAAGCCCACTTGATCATGGTGGAGAAGCTTTTTGATGTGCTGCTGAGTCCGGTTTGCCAGTATTTTATTGAGAATTTTTGCATCGATGTTCATCAGGGATATTGGTCTAAAATTCTCTTTTTTTGTTGTATCTCTGCCAGGCTTTGGTATCAGGATGATGTTGGCCTCATAAAATGAGTTAGGGAGGATTCCCTCTTTTTCTATTGACTGGAATAGTTTCAGAAGGAATGGTACCAGCTCCTCCTTGTACCTCTGGTAGAATTCAGCTGTGAATCCATCTGGTCCTGGACTTTTTTTGGTGGGTAGGCTATTAATTGTTGCCTCAATTTCAGAGCCTGCTATTGGTCTATTCAGGGATTCAACTTCTTCCTGGTTTAGTCTTGGAAGAGTGTAAGTGTCCAGGAAATTATCCATTTCTTCTAGATTTTCTAGTTGATTTGCGTAGAGGCATTTATAGTATTCTCTGATGGTTGTTTGTATTTCTGTGGGGTCGGTGGTGATATCCCCTTATCATTTTTTATTGCGTCTATTTGATTCCTCTCTCTTTTCTTCTTTATTAGTCTTTCTAGCGGTCTGTCAATTTTGTTGATCTTTTCAAAAAACCAACTCCTGGATTCATTGATTTTTTGGAGGGTTTTTTGTGTCTCTATCTCCTTCAGTTCTGCTCTGATCTTAGTTATTTCTTGCCTTCTGCTAGCTTTTGAATGTGTTTGCTCTTGCCTCTCTAGTTCTTTTAATTGTGATGTTAGAGTGTCAATTCTAGATCTTTCCTGCTTTCTCTTGTGGGCATTTAGTGCTGTAAATTTCCCTCTACACACTGCTTTAAATGTGTCCCAGAGATTCTGGTATGTTGTATCTTTGTTCTCATTGGTTTCAAAGAACATCTTTATTTCTGCTTTCATTTGATTATGTACCCAGTAGTCATTCAGGAGCAGGTTGTTCAGTTTCCATGTAGTTGAGCCGTTTTGATTGAGTTTCTTAGTCCTGAGTTCTAGTTTGATTGCACTGTGGTCTGAGAGACAGTTTGTTATAATTTCTGTTCTTTTACATTTGCTGAGGAGTGCTTTACTTCCAATTATGTGGTCAATTTTGGAATAAGTGCGATGTGGTGCTGAGAAGAATGTATATTCTGTTGATTTGGGGTGGAGAGTTCTATAGATGTCTATTAAGTCCGCTTGGTGCAGAGCTGAGTTCAATTCCTGGATATCCTTGTTAACTTTCTGTCTCGTTGATCTGTCTAATGTTGACAGTGGAGTGTTGAAGTCTCCCATTATTATTGTATGGGAGTCTAAGTCTCTTTGTAGGTCTCTAAGGACTTGCTTTATGAATCTGGGTGCTCCTGTATTGGGTGCATATATATTTAGGAGAGTTAGCTCTTCCTGTTGAATTGATCCCTTTACCATTATGTAATGGCCTTCTTTGTCTCTTTTGATCTTTGATGGTTTAAAGTCTGTTTTATCAGAGACTAGGATTGCAACCCCTGCTTTTTTTTGTTCTCCATTTGCTTGGTAGATCTTCCTCCATCCCTTTATTTTGAGCCTATGTATGTCTCTGCATGTGAGATGGGTCTCCTGAATACAGCAGACTGATGGGTCTTGACTCTTTATCCAGTTTGCCAGTCTGTGTCTTTTAAATGGAGCATTTAGTCCATTTACATTTAAGGTTAATATTGTTATGTGTGAACTTGATCCTGTCATTATGATATTAACTGGTTATTTTGCTCATTAGTTGATGCAGTTTCTTCCTAGCCTCGATGGTCTTTACATTTTGGCATGTTTTTGCAATGGCTGGTACCAGTTATTCCTTTCCATGTTTAGGGCTTCCTTCAGGGTCTCTTGTAAGGCAGGCCTGGTGGTGACAAAATCTCTAAGCATTTGCTTATCTGTAAAGGATTTTATTTCTCCTTCACTGATGAAACTTAGTTTGGCTGGATATGAAATTCTGGGTTGAAAATTCTTTTCTTTAAGAACGTTGAATATTGGCCCCCACTCTCTTCTGGCTTGTAGAGTTTCTGCCGAGAGATCTGCTGTTAGTCTGATGGGCTTCCCTTTGTGGGTAACCCGACCTTTCTCTCTGGCTGCCCTTAAGATTTTTTCCTTCATTTCAACTTTGGTGAATCTGGCAATTATGTGTCTTGGAGTTGCTCTTCTGGAGGAGTATCTTTGTGGCGTTCTCTGTATTTCCTGAATTTGAATGTTGGCCTGCCCTACTAGGTTGGGGAAGTTCTCCTGGATGATATTCTGAAGAGTGTTTTCCAACTTGGTTCCATTTTCCCCCTCACTTTCAGGCACCCCAATCAGACGTAGATTTGGTCTTTTTACATAATCCCATACTTCTTGCAGGCTTTGTTCATTTCTTTTTCTTCTTTTTTCTTTTGGTTTCTCTTCTCGCTTCATTTCATTCATTTGATCCTCAATCGCTGATACTCTTTCTTCCAGTTGATCGAGTCGGTTACTGAAGCTTGTGCATTTGTCACGTATTTCTCGTGTCATGGTTTTCATCTCTGTCATTTCGTTTATGATCTTCTCTGCATTAATTAGTCTAGCTGTCAATTCTTCCACTCTTTTTTCAAGATTTTTAGTTTCTTTGCGCTGGGTACGTAATTCCTCCTTTAGCTCTGAGAGGTTTGATGGCTGAAGCCTTCTTCTCTCATCTCGTCAAAGTCATTCTCTGACCAGCTTTGATCCGTTGCTGGCGATGGGCTGCGCTCCTTTGCAGGGGGAGATGTGCTCTTATTTTTTGAATTTCCAGCTTTTCTGCCCTGCTTCTTCCCCATCTTTGTGGTTTTATCTGTCTCTGGTCTTTGATGATGGTGACGTACTGATGGGGTTTTGGTATAGGTGTCCTTCCTGTTTGATAGTTTTCCGTCTGACAGTCAGAAGGACTGTCTGTTGGTCTGTTGGAGATTGCTTGAGGTCCAATCCAGACCCTGTTTGCCTGGGTATCAGCAGCAGAGGTTGCCGAAGATAGAATATTGCTGAACAGCGAGTGTACCTGTCTGATTCTTCCTTTGGAAGTTTCCTCTCAGGGGTGACTCCACCCTGTGAGGTGTGGGGTGTGAGACTGCCCCTAGTGGGGGATGTCTCCCAACTAGGCTACTCAGGGGTCAGGGACCCACCTGAGCAGGCAGTCTGTCCGTTCTCAGATCTCAACCTCCGCGTTAGGAGATCCACGGCTCTCCCCAAAGCTGTCAGACAGAGTTGTTGGCGTCTGCACCGGCCCCCGCTGCTTTCCCTATTGGACTGCAGCTGTGCGCTGTCCGCAGAGGTAGAGTCTACGGCAGGCTTCCTTGAGCTGCTGTGAGCTCCACCCAGTTGGAGCTTCCCAGCGGCTTTGTTTACCTACTTAAGCCTCAGCAATGGCGGGCGCCCCTCCCCCAGCCTCGCTGCTGCCTTGTGGATAGATCGCCGCAGACGGCTGTGTTAGCAGTGAGGGAGGCTCCCTGGGCGTGGGACCCTCCCGGCCAGGTGTGGGATATATTCTCCTGGTGTGCCTGTTTCCTTAAAGCGCAGTATTGGGGTGGGAGTTACCCGATTTTCCAGGTGTTGTGTGTCTCAGTTCCCCTGGCTAGGAAAACGGATTTCCTTCCCCCTTGCGCTTCCAGGTGAGGCGATGCCTCGCCCTGCTTCAGCTCACGCTGGTCAGGCTGCAGCAGCTGACCAGCACCGATTGTCTGGCACTCCCTAGAGAGATGACCCCAGTACCTCAGTTGAAAACGCAGAAATCACCGGTCTTCTGTGTCACTCACGCTGGGAGTTGGAGACTGGAGCTGTTCCTATTCGGCCATCTTGCTCCGCCCCACCTAATTAACTATTAATCATGGGAAATGATTAGGGGAAAGACATAAAAAGAGAAACTGTAATTCTCTTTTTTTTTGCTGTATCACCCAGGCTGGAGTGCAGTGGCTTGATCTCGGCTCACTGCAACCTCCGCCTCCCAGGTTCAAGCAATTCTCCTGCCTCAGCCTCCCGAATAGCTGGAACTACAGGCAAGCGTGGCTGTGAACTGCTAATGAGAAATTGTAATTCTCATGGAGGTCCTCCCAGAGTAGTAGAAGAAGGTTGAAAGGCATTTCTGTATTTAGTCTTCTCAACATTAAGGCTGGGCCCAGTGGCTCACACCAGCACTTTGGGAGGCCAAGGCAGGCAGATCACTTGAGATCAGGAGTTCAAGACCAGCCTGGCCAACATGGTGAAACTCCCATCTCTACTAAAAACACAAAAATTAGCCAGGCGTGATGGTGCGTGCCTATAGTCCCAGCTGTTTGGGAGACTGAGGAAGGAGGATTACCTGAGCTTGGGAAGCGGAGGTTGCAGTGAGCCAAGATCACGCCACTGCACTCCAGCCTGGTCAATGGAGCGAGACCCTGTTTGGGTGGGGAGGGGAGGAGAGAGGAGAAAGGAAGGAAAGAAAATAGAAAGAATTAAGGAGGAGGGAAGGAAAAAGAGAATGAAAAAGAATGAAGAACGAAAATAAAAATTAGAAAAAAATGTAAGGTTAAAGTAAACCCTTTTCTCATACAGATTAAACACATGAGTTCCAATTACAGCTTTGCTGCTTAATAGCTGGGTGACCTAGGACAAGTTATATAACCTCTCTGTGCCTCAGTTTTCTCATGTAAAAATAGGGCAAGAATAATGTCTACTACATAAGGTTATCGTGAGGATTAAATGTGAAATGCTGATCCCAAATACCTGGCAACCCAGTAGGTACTCACTGTAATAATTATTTGTATAATTTCTGCAGAAGTACAATGATGATTCTTTGGTTAACCTAAAAGCAGATTTTCTTTTATTTCTTCCTGTTTCTTTTCTTTTTCTTGTTCACTTTAAAGAATTAAACAGAAAATCGATTCCAGCATTTTGGAATAATAATTTGCATCAAAATCAGTTTATTCATTTTATTGACATATAAACAAAATGTCACTTGTTTATTCAATAAACACTTGTTAAATGCCTAATACATTTCAGACATCACGCCAGGCACAGGGATGACAGGGCATGGTGGCGGGCACCTGTAATCCCAGCTACTTGGGAGGCTGAGGCAAGAGAAGTGCTTGAACCGGGGAGGTGGAGACTGCAGTGAGCCGAGATTGCGCCACTGCACTCCAGCCTGAGCAACAGAGTGAGACTCTGTATCAAAAAAAAAAAAAAAAGTGGTCTCTGCCCTCAAGGAGCTCCTAGTCCGGGAGACTGACAAGTGGACAGGTAATTACATGCAATGTAAGAAAGGCTGTGATGTCATACAAGAAGAAAGTGGGAGTAGGGTTTTGACCAGTTCTTCCTGTTAGATTTATTCCTTTTTCTTTGGCTATAAAGCAAAAGAATTGGTCCTATGTTTTTTTAACTGTGCAAATTAAACCATAAATTTTAAAAACTTTGTAAAGATAAAAAAAAGACAAGCAGCCAGCTGCAGTGACTCACGCCTATAATCCTAACAGTTTGGGAGGCTGAGGCAGGTAGATCACCTGAGGTCAGGGGTTCAACACCAGCCTGGCGAATATGGTGAAACCCTGTCTCTATTAAAAATACAAACACTAGCTGGGCGTGGTGGCGGGCGCCTGTAATCCCAGCTACTGGGAAGGCTGAGGCAGGACAGGAGAATCGCTTGAACCTCGGAGGCGGAGGTTGCAGCGAGCTGAGATCGAGCCATTGCACTCCATCCCCCCCTCCCCCCACACACAAAAAAAGATGAACAACTTGAATTATGGAGGACACTAGAAATACCGTTTCCTACACAGTCAGGGCTTCCTACTAACATAGTCACTTGTAGGGTTTTTGACCTGAAAACTTCCGTGGCATATTTTTTCTTTGCTATACACTTATTTTCTTTTCCTTGTAGTTCTTCCCCTCGTTCTCTCCTCTACTTCTAGAGACCTGGGTAGTTCCCAGAGGAATAGGGCTTTACAGAGTCTAATGGTGATTTATTAGGTATAAACAGAAAACACTTTTTTCTTTTTTACCTACAAGTTCTATAGCAAAAAATGAATATAAACTTTTCATGCAGTTTTTCACACACTGAAAATTCAGGTTATTTTAATTCCATTCCATTTTTCAGAATTCTCAATCGCAATCCTCTGACAACTGTTGAAGATCCGTATCTCTTTAAATTGCCAGCATTAAAATATCTGTAAGTACTATAGCACTCTCATGAGTCATGAGATGATTTATGCTTTTTAAATTTTTATCAAAGCTTACGTATTTTGCATTTAGGCTAAAATGTCATAATTTAAATTTTAACTGGGTTGGCCGGGCGCGGTGGCTCAAGCCTGTAATCCCAGCACTTTGGGAGGCCGAGACGGGCGGATCACGAGGTCAGGAGATCGAGACCATCCTGGCTAACACGGTAAAACCCCGTCTCTACTAAAAATACAAAAAATTAGCCGGGTGAGGTGGCGGGCGCCTGTAGTCCCAGCTACTCGGGAGGCTGAGGCAGGAGAATGGCCTAAACCTGGGAGGCGGAGCTTGCAGTGAGCTGAGATCCGGCCACAGCACTCCAGCCTGGGCGACAGAGCGAGACTCCGTCTCAAAAAAAAAAAAAAAAAAAAAAAAATTTTAACTGGGTTATTGAAAAAAAGTTATTGGCAAAGAAAAAAATTAAAGAGGATGTATAATTGTCAAGCCAGCAAGGGAAGAGAAGAGTGTTGAAGAACCCATATAGATTTGTAACATGTAGACACATGGAAGAATATTAATTTGCCAAGAAAGCAAAGGGGAAAAAGTGTTCATTATTCTAAAAATGAAGAAAAGAGTAAATAAAATGGTGAATTTAATTTGAAAATGAGAAGATAATGGTTAAAAAAGAAAAAGGTGTAAGTTCTACTCTTGAATATCATGAATTTGATTATGCAAATCAACTTAAATTTCTTTAATAAGACCTCCCTGGAATTCTACAGCAAATAAACTCTTGAGCTGGCTTGTTTTATAGAGAAACTAAAATGGAAGCAATCACATGTCCTTGAAATGCCTTTTTAAGTACACAATTTTTTATTGGGGTTCATATCATGAATGTTTCGGCTTTCTTCTTCAGAGACATGGGAAAAACGCAAGTTCCACTTACAACACTTAAGAACATTCTCATGAAAACTGTTGAACTGGAAAAACTGTAAGTTATTCTCAGATTTATTTTCACTTAGATGGTTCTTTCGGTTTGTTTTATTATTTTCTTAAGTCAGGTTTATTGAGTTGTAATTTTCATATACTAACATTCAGCCTTTTTAAATGTACAGTTTGATGAGGCTGACAAATGTATAGTTACATAACCACCACCACATTCCCAATATAAAGCATTTCTGATGCCTCAAAAAGGCCCCTCATGTCCCTTTGTAGTCAATCCCCTCCTCCCACCATCAGCCCCTGTTAGCTACTAATCTGATTTCTTTTTTTTTTTTTTTTTTTTTTTTTTGAGACGGAGTCTCGCTCTGTCGCCCAGGCTGGAGTGCAGTGGCCAGATCTCAGCTCACTGCAAGCTCTGCCTCCCGGGTTTTACGCCATTCTCCTGCCTCAGCCTCCGGAGTAAGCTGGGACTACAGGCGCCCGCCACCTTGCCCGGCTAGGGTTTTTTTTTGTATTTTTAGTAGAGACAGGGTTTCACCGTGTTAGCCAGGATGGTCTCGATCTCCTGACCTCGTGATCCGCCCGTCTCGGCCTCCCAAAGTGCTGGGATTACAGGCTTGAGCCACCGCGCCCGGCTTAATCTGATTTCTGTTCCTATACTTTTGCCTTTTCCAGAATGTCTTATAAATGAAATCATACAGCATGTCGCCTCTTGTGTTTGGCGTCTTTCACATAGCATTTTTTTTTTTTTTTTTGAGACATAGAGTCTCACTCTGTCACCCAGGCTGCAGTGCAGCAGCATGACCTAGGCTCACTGCAACCTCCGCCTCCCAGGTTCAAGTGATTTTCCTGCCTCAGCCTCCCGAGTAGATGGGATTACAGGCGCATGCCACCACTCCTGGCTAATTTTTGTATTTTTAGTAGAGACAAGGTTTCACCATGTTGGCCGGGCTGGTTTAAACTCCTGACCTCAAGTGATCCACCTGCCTCGGCCTCCCAAAGTGGTAGGATTACAGATGTGATCCACCTCGCCTGGTCTCACTCAGCATAAGTTTTTTTGAGATTCTGCTACCATCCACGTTGTTGCACCCATCACTACAGCTGGCCCTCCATATCTGCAGGTTGCTCATGCGTGGATTCAACTAACCATGGATGGATAATATTTGGAAAAAATAAAATATATAAAACAACAATACAACAATAAAAACAGTAGAAAAGTTAAAATACAGTATAATTATTTACATACCATTTACCCTGTATTAGGTATTTAAAGTATACCTGAGGCTATATACAAACATTATGTCATTTCATATAAGTAGACTTCAGCATCTGTGGACTTTGGTATCTGCAGGGGGTCCTGGAGCCAATCCCCTGCAGACACCGAGGG
The DNA here is from genome assembly GCF_009764315.1 of Trachypithecus francoisi. Classification (NCBI taxonomy): domain Eukaryota; kingdom Metazoa; phylum Chordata; class Mammalia; order Primates; family Cercopithecidae; genus Trachypithecus; species Trachypithecus francoisi. The sequence goes on along the minus strand of NW_022681466.1, from coordinate 45,390,881 downwards.
ACAGCTGTTCACTCCTTTTTATTGCTGAGTAAGTTTCCAGTTGTGTGGAAACCCCATCTCTACTAAAAATACACAAATTAGCCAGGTGTGGTGGCCCACACCTGTAATCCCAGCTACTCTGGAGGCTGAGGCACGAGAAGTGCTTGAACCTAGGAGGTGGAGGTTGCAATGAGCCGAGATTGCACCACTGCACTCCAGCCTGGGCGACAGAGTGGGACTCTGTCTCAAAAAAAAAAAAGTAAAAAATAAAAATGTTTTCTGAAGAGCAGAAGTTTTTAATTTTGATCAGCTTTAAGTTACCAATTTTTTCTTAAACGGCTTGTGATTTTTTGTTTTTTACCTAAGAAATCTTTAAGAACCTGTTGTTTAATCCAACAACAAAATGATTTTCTCCTATGTCTTCTCCCAGAAATTTTATACATTTAAGTCTATGATCCATTTTGAGTTAATTTGCATATATGATGTCAGGTATCTTTTTTCTTGCAATTTTATTTTTTATTTTTTTGTAGAAACGAGGTCTCACTAATGTTGCCCAGGCTGGTCTCGAACTCTTGGTATCAAGTGATCCTCCTGCCTCACCCTCCCAGAGTGCTGAGATTACAGGCATGAGGCACTGTGCCTGGCCTTCTTTGCAGGATATACATATATATATATCAGTCAGGTGTGGTGGCACACACCTGTAGTCCCAGCTACTAGGGAACCTGAGTCAGGAGGATCACTTGAACCAGGAGGTAGAGGTTGCAGTGAGCCAAGATGGCACCACTGCACTCCAGCCTGGGTGACAAAGCGAGACCCTGTTTTTTTTAAAAAAAAAAAAAAAAGTGTGTGTGTGTGTATGCCTGCAGGGCCCTATTGTGAATTTGTTACACAATTACTGCAACTTAAATAGTGCCACCACCCCACAATATGGCAAGCTAAATAGAAACTCAGTTATGCTAAAGCTGGTTGAGGGCATTATAGAAGATTAGCATGGAAAGGGCCCTTCATTTCGCACTCCGTTCCATTCATTTTTGTCAGGTCACTTTCTTATCTTCACCATATTGTCAGATCTGTTTTACTGCTCTAGCCTTACTTCCCTCAGTCTCCTGCAGCATCTTCCCTGTCAGCTAGATCCCTTCTTCTCTGGATGAAGTCCTCTTCATTGACCAGCTTTCTCACTTGGTTCGTTCTCTGACAGAGTGAGGATCTGTCTGCTTTTTTCTTGACTATTAGGGGATAGGAAAAAGCTCTCATTCTCTGCAACCATTTGTCACTAAGGCCATAAAGACATTGAACTAACTGCCTTATGGGAGTTCATTATTGGAAGTCTTCAGGAGTTTACACATTTATATACAAAGTAAGTAGGCCAGTGCATTTGAGTCTTGGCTCATGTGTAATGATCTTTAATGCATATTGAAAAATTATTCTCAAGTAAGGATAACACACCTCAGGTCATTTACAGTCTCAAAGGTTTGTCAGTATACTTAAAACAATACTGGGAACAGTTCAGGATTGAAGGAGAGTAAAGAATCATGCAGTAAGTGCAATGTCTGATGTTTGATTGGATTCTGAATTTTTTTAAGCCATGTTATGATTGGGACATTGTAAAAATGTGTATATGGACCACATAGTAAACAATGATAATATTAAGTTCCATTGTGTGATAATAGTATTCTAGTTATGTAGGAGAATGCCTTGGTTCTTAGGGGCTACACACTGAAGTATTTAATGGTGAAGGGTCATTATGTCTGCAACTGACTCTCACATGGCTTGTCTAGAACACGTGGAGAGCAAATGTGGTAAAGTATTAGCAACTGTTGATTCTAGATGAAAATTATACAGGTGTTCATTATACCATTCAAAAATGCTTTCCAGCCATCCTGTACTTCTAGCTACTCAGGAGGCTGAGGTGGGAGGATCAGTTGAGCACAGGAGGCAGAGGCTGCAGTGAACTGAGATTGCACCGTTGCACTCAGCCTGTGTAACAGAGCGAGACCCGGCCTCAAAACAAACAAAAGAAACACCTTTGTATCAGAGTTAAGGTTGCTGTATAATAAAATGCTGGGTTATGGTTCTGGGTCCAGTCCCCATGAAGATCAGAGGCTTCCACTGGACCCAAAGGAGTAATACTAGTCACTTGTGATTATTCCTCTGTAGGTTTGAAAGATGTGTCAGGCCAACTTATTGGATGCAGTTGTAATCTAAAACTCTATACATTGTACCCCCAACTCATAGACTTCATGTATCCATGAAACACTCTTCTGTCTCCACAGTGTTAATGTGGCCCTAATAAAGCCATCCTTTTGGAGGACTCAGAAAAGGCCCCCCACAACCACTGCAACATAATAATTATAATTATAGTATAGGGCATGGTGGCTCAAGCCTGTAATCCCAGGACTTTGGGAGGCCGAGGCGGGCGGATCACAAGGTCAGGAGATCGAGACCATCCTGGCTAACACGGTGAAACCCTGTCTCTACTAAAAATACAAAAAAAATTCCCCGAGCGTGGTGGCGGGCGTCTGTAGTCCCAGCTACTCAGGAGGCTGAGGCAGGAGAATGGCGTGAACCCGGGAGGTGGAGCTTGCAGTGAGCCGAGATTGTGCCACTGCACTCCAGTCTGGGAGACACAGCGAGACTCCGTCTCAAAAAAAAATAATAATAATAATAATTATAGTAGTTAACTGCTATTGAGCACTCCCTGTGTGCCAGGCATTTTTCAGGTATTGATTTATTTATTCCTCAAAATTCATTAGAGGTAGGTACTGTTATAATGACAAGGCCGAGAAACAGAGATTAAGCAATTTGCCCAAATTCACATTATTAGCAGAGCTGGGATTTAAGCCTAGTCTGGCTGTGGAATCTGTATTCTTAATGTCCATGCTATACTCCCTAAGATTAACCTTTTACTCCAGTTACAGGGATTGTTTTTATCTCTCTGAAACTGCCCCCAATAAGCCATAACAATAAATCAATTAATTGTCTTGGTTATCTCTTCTTCCCAAATTTACATTTTGAATAAAAATTCAAACATGCCAGAAAGATGAAAGAACAGTACAGAATCCAATCGAAGATCAGGCACTGCATGTCATGTCTTCGTTTCCTTTCATCTAAAACATTCCTCTACTTTCTTTGATCTTTCATGACATTGGCATGTTTTAAGAGTCAAAGATAGTTGTCTTGTAGATTGTCCCACAATGTATATTTGTCGGTTTCCTCATGATGAGATTCAAGTTCAGGTTTTTTGGAAAAATACTGCATAGGTGATGTATCCTTCCTGCCTCGTAACCACAGGTGGCCTGTAATACTACGTTTGATCACTTAATTAAGGTGATCTTCCAGGTCTCTCCATTGTAATTATTTTGCTGGGTGCAGTGGCTCACACTTGTAATCCCAGCACTTCGGAAGGCCGAGATGGGAGGATTGCTTGAGTCCAGGAATTCTACACCAGCCTGAGCAACATGATGAAACTGTCACTACTAAAAATACAAAAATACAAAAAAATGAAAAAAAAAAAATCAGCTGATCATGCTGGTGTAAGCCTATACTCCCAGCTACTCAGGGGGCTGAATTTGGAGGATCACTTGAACCCAGCGGGGGTGAGGTTTCAATGAGCTATAATTTTGCCACTGTATTTCAGCTGGGCAACAGAGTGAGACCTTGTCTCATAAAAAAAAAATACTAATTTTCCCCTTGATAATAAATAATCTGTGGGTTGGTACTTTGAGTTCAGTGAAGATCGTGTTCTCAAATGTCTTTTCACCCAAATGTGCATCAATGATAATCCTTGTCTGAACGAATTTTTATTACACTGGTGGTTGCAAAGTGACACTTGGTAAAATTCTGTCATTACTTCTACATTTACTAGCTGGCACTATTTTGTTGAAGAAAAACTCCCCCTCTTTCTTTCTGAATATCACTCTTCATGGATTCTTCTTTATATTAACTATGTTGTAACTTATTGTTGTTATTCTTTTGAATGATGGAATTGTCCAGATTTGACTAATGCAATCTGTTATTTTTTAACCCCACAATCCAGGTTAAACTATTTTTAACGCCCAGAGTAATTTATAATATTTCCCACTCCCAAGAGGAATTGAGACAGGGACTCCAGAAGTTGGGGACTTACTCAGACTCTTCTTAGAAGTCTACCTTCTTCCTGTGTAGTTTCAGCCAAAAGTGAGACTTTTTTTTTTTTTTTTTTTTTTTGAGACGGAGTCTCGCTGTCACCCAGGCTGGAGTACAGTGGCCGGATCTCAGCTCACTGCAAGCTCCGCCTCCCAGGTTCACGCCATTCTCCTGCCTCAGCCTCCCAAGTAGCTGGGACTACAGGCGCCGGCCACCACGCCCGGCTAGTTTTTGTATTTTTTAGTAGAGACGGGGTTTCACTGTGTTAGCCAGGATGGTCTCGATCTCCTGACCTCGTGATCCGCCCGTCTCGGCCTCCCAAAGTGCTGGGATTACAGGCTTGAGCCACTGCGCCCGGCCAAAAGTGAGACTTTTGAGTTGGGAAGAGATACTTCTGAATTAAACTACTGATCAGTGTCACCCAATTCTAATCCCAACCACCTTTATTCTAGGCATACCATACTCACTGCCATGCTTACCCTTTGGTTGGGCACCTTTGCCCTCCTTCCTATTGGCCTTCTGGTTCCTACCCGACTGTCCATCCATAAGCTTTAATAACACCTTTTGACCCACCCCTGTGAAAGCATTGGCCTGCCTCCTTTACGTACTCAAGTAACCTCTTTACCACTAATTTATTGTTCTTTGTTTTCATCTATAGGATCTTACCTAGCCATATGGCCTGCTGCCTCTGCCAATTTAAAAACAGCATTGAGGCTGTCTGCAAGACAGTCAAGCTGCATTGCAACAGCGCATGTCTGACAAACACCATACATTGTCGTGAGTCCAAATTGCCTGGTGATCAATTATTACATTATTTTAAGTATTTGTTTTTAAACTTTTTATTTATAATGATAAAATTTTAAGCTATTGATATTATTGCTTTATTTTTATTTACTCATTCAGAGTTAAACTCCCTCAGCTTCTGAACTATTCCCTTGCTGAGAGTCAGGTTCTCAGTTACTATTACAAAATTTAATAACAGAACTCTTCCATATGCACAAAGGACCAAAAGAAAGGAATGGGACAGCTAGGGAGCAACATTAACATCCACACACTGTACTGTGCTGTCTGCTTGGTGCTTTGCCCCCAGTGATAATTTCTTCATACAGTGCAATGTAGTTTCTAAGCTGGTTTTATATCCATGAGGTCTCGAGTACTCTCAGCCTTGCAAGACAGATGTAGATCCAGTTTTGGGTTTTTGGTTTTATAGTTTTAGAGTACAAGTGATGCTGTTTTATTTGAAGCCTGAGAGCTTCTGGTTCCATAACCAGAAGTTGCTGCCTGGCTCTTCTAATGGAATGGAGGGCTTTTTCCATGCTTAGACCGTCCAATGCTGAACTTGCTCTGAATTCAAACCTTTCTCTTCACAGAACAAATGCTCAAGTGCTTTCAGGAGTTTTTCTGTAGATTAGGTTTATTAGCACCAACTTCATGACTTCCAAAATGTGACTGCTTTCATGTCCAGATAGCTTGAATACAGGCATCTACCAGTAATATGGGGTGGATAATTAATAGTGCTTGGCTACACAAAGTCAGTGGTGCTTATTTTTAAAACCTTTTTTTTTTTTTAAACCAATTATTCCCTTCTCCTGAAGAGGTGGGCAGAAAAGCATTGGTAATCTCCTTTTACAGATGAGGAAAAACAAGACCAGAGGTGCTAAGTGCTGTACCTTGTGCCAGGTCTTCTGTCTTCAATTCTGGGTTCTCTCCAAGCCCATGTTTCTCCTTTCTCACAATATTTACTACTTCCTCTGACCCTCAGCACCACCCAAAATACTTTTAATTCTGGAAAAGAAAGCCAGCTGCACACTGGCACACTTGACCTTCATGCAAACAGAAGCTTTGGATGGTTCCCAATCCAGAATATTAGAGATAAAATGAAATCAAAGTAGGCAACTGATAAAAGTTGCTTTTTCCCTTCTGCATTATAGGATCTCAAGTAATGTTTATCCAGAAACTGCTATCATACCATAGATTCATTGTACATTCAACAACATAGGCATATAATCTGGCAAATTAAAAAACTCAACCTATACCCCAAATCCCTGCCCAAATTTAAGAACTAGGGTGGACACAGTGTTTTTTCCCATGTCACATTTTCTGTGATGGGGCTACAGTATGTGGGAGCAGAGAATGGGGTGGGTGAGTGGAGCACGTGCCAGATGAGGATCTATCAGCAATGGGAGGGGCTCTCCACATTAGCATCTCCACCCTGCTCCTCTCAGAGAACCACCTTCCATTGCATTCAGCTGTGATGGTAGCAAGAACACGGGCACACTGAGCACAAGGAGAGAGGGAGCCTTGTGCTCTCTCTGCATGTGAGGCAGGACAGCACAGGGTATGGAGCAGTCTGCAGAGAGGCCAGCTCATCAGGGAAGCACTTGTCTTCCACCTTGGGCTTTGACTGAGCATTGGGCAACTGGCCCCTGGGGATCAACGGAATAATCCTAGGCAGAGTTACTCTGTGTCACATTATGCAATGTTCCAAGTAGGTGGCCATGTTTTCAAAAGATGTCTTTTTCTCCTTTTGTTGTTGCCATTTCGTAGGTTTAGGATTGGGTGTGTGTTTCTCCTCTCTGAATGGCACTCGAATGTTTGCTGATTCCTACTCTGTGTGACTGGGGCGTATAGCTGTGGACTGATGGATGCCGTCCCATCATCTTTCATGATCAAAGCAGTCTCTTCTTTTTTCACAGCTGAAGAAGCATCTGTAGGGAATCCAGAAGGAGCGTTCATGAAGGTATTACAGGCCCGGTGGAAGCACACGAGCACTGAGCTGACTATTGAGCCGGAGGCGCCCTCAGACAGCAGTGGCATCAACTTGTCAGGCTTTGGGAGTGAGCAGCTAGACACCAGTGACGAGAATGAAGTTATCAGTGCACTAAGTTACAGCTTGCCTTATTTCTCAGCGGTAAATCTAGATGTGAAATCAACGTTGTTACCGTTCACTAAACAGCTTTCTTCAAATGTACAAGATGGAGACAGGCCCCTGAGTATTTTGAAAAACAATATAAAGAGCCCCTCTCTTCAACCTGCATCCAACAACCCAACTTACAAAATTTATGAAAGTAAATTGAGAAAGCTGTACTTGCTGGAAAATACGTTAGATGCAGAAATACAGAAAAAAATCAATGAAGTTAAAAGGGAAGAAAAAACTGCCATGCTTATGCAGACCAGCTCTCTAGGTAACAAACTTAAACGCCAAATATTTGAAAAGAAATTAGAAACTGTCCAACCACAGGAAAACAGCCTGGCAAAGATTCAAAGTATAGGCAACAACCTGCAGAGAGTGAACAGAGTCCTCACGGGCCCAACGAGCATCCTGAAAAGGCACTTCAAAGAGGTGGGAAAGCAGAATACCAGGAGGGAAGAGGGTGTGCAGGCATTTGTGGAGAATGCTGCCCAAGAAAAAAGGCTCTGGAGCCCAGTCCCAGGGGAGCTGGAACAGCCTCACATAGAGCAGGGGCGTGAGAAGTTAGTGGAAAACACCATCTACACCAAGCCTTCGTTCACCCAACAGCTTAACGCAGCAGTCTCCTCTTTGCTGAAACCCTTCTCTATGGGCGAGCCTTCTGTCTCCACCCCTGCAAAAGCCCTACCTCAGGTCAGAGACAGATCAAAAGACTTAACCCACGCCGTTTTCATTTTAGAAAACGCAAAGGCTCGAGTTAAAAATATGAAGGCTGCCAAACCAATCGTACATCCCAGAAAAAACTACCGCTATCATAAAACTCGCTCCCGCCTGGCCCACAGAACACCCAAGGCCAAAAAGAGTCGAAAGTTCAGAAAGAAAAGTTATCTCGATAGACTGATGCTCGCAAACAGGCCGCTGTTCTCTGCAGCGAAGAGCCTCATAAATTCCCCTTCACAAGGGGCTTTTTCATCATTAGGAGACCGGAGTCCTCAGGAAAATCCTTTTCTGGAAGGATTTGCTCCTTCAAAACGTTTTACAGAAAAGACAAATGTAAAAGACACAACTGCAAGAAATGCCTTTGAAGAAAACATTTTTATGGAAAACACTATTATACCAGAAGTCACCATCTCTGAAAAGACAAACTACAATCCTCCTCCTGAGGCAGATTCCACTGGGACTGCGTTCAACTTAGGGCCATCTGTTAAACAAACCAATCCAACACAATGGGAATACAACAACGTGGGCACTGACCTGTCCTCCGAACCCAAAAGCTTCGATTACCCGTTGCTCTCGTCTGCAGGTGATCAGTTTGAAATTCAGCTAACCGAGCAGCTACGGTCCCTCATCCCCAACAACAATGTGAGAAGGCTCATTTCTCATGTTATCCGGACCTTGAAGATGGACTGCTCTGACACCCATGTGCAAGTGACCTGTGCCAAGCTCATCTCCAGGACAGGCCTCCTCATGAAGCTTCTCAGTGAGCAGCAAGATGTAAAGGCGTCCAAGGCAGAATGGGATACGGAACAGTGGAAAACTGAGAACTATATCGATGAGAGCACGGAAGCCCAGAGTGAACAGCAAGAGCAGAGGTTGAGTGAGGTGAGGACCACACAGAAACATGAGACCCAGATTTCCTGTCATTTAGCGTATGCCAGGAAAGTGCCCACACAGGAGAACCTGGGATGCCCAGGCCACAGCCTGTCTTGGCCATGTAACTTTGGCCATGACTGTGATCTCCCACTTTGCTCATTTAGAGAGTGAAATAGATTAGTACACAAGATGAACTGTAGGTGAGGTGGGGTGGCTCACGCCTGTAATCCCAGCACTTTGGGAGGCCGAGGTGGGTGGATCACTTGAGGTCAGGAGTTTGAGACCAGGTTGGCCAACATAGTGAAACCCTGTCTCCACAAAAATAAAAAAATTAGCTGGGGTGATGACACATGCCTGTAGTCCCAGCTACTTGGGAGGCTGAGGTGGGAGGATCACCTGAGCCCAGGGAAGTCGAGTCTAGTGAACTGTGTTTGCATCACTGTACTCCAGACTAGGTGACAGAGTGAGACTCTGTCTCAAAAAAATAAAAAAAGAACCAGTAAGCTACTCACCTGGAATACTGGGGTTTTGAATAGTTAGTTCTCTCTTTTTTTTTTAATTGTTCTTTCTTTCTTTTTTTTTTTTTTTAGCTCACAAAAGAAGTTCCACGGTCTGGATATAACACCAAACTCATCTTGGCATTATTTGTGACCGCAGTACTAACGACTTTCATTATAATTTTCTGCCTCATTCAGGTAAGGACAACAATTAATTCAGGTTTTCAGAATGCAGTCTTGTCTTTGTGTGGATTCAGAGCCCACAAACTCAAAACCGAAGCTGCTTTCCCACCTGCTGCTACTTGACATTCTTCTTCAGTCGGTTAAGGCTGAGGTACGCTTTGTTCTTTTACTGCAGTGTATATTCCAGGATTTTAAAGGATCCTCGCTTCCAGGAGGTCTCTGTGAATTGAAACCAAGTTAATCCCACTAGACTATTTTAAGAAGTTGATATAATAGCAAAATTTCTCCCACCCAAAACGATGTCAACAATTGGATGTACTCACCAAGTCACCCCTTACTCTTATTTCCTTGTTGCTGGAATGATGAGAGACGTATAATCTCCACCCTCACGGAGTTGTCATCACCCTGGAGAGGAAGGAGACAGCCAAAAGAGAGAAATATTGTCTTGTAGACTTACTAGATTCACACAGTGTCATCCTTTTCCAGTGTGTAAGACGTTGTCTAAATAGGTCCAGTTAAAGCACTACAGGGTAGCCATCTTTTAAAAAAGTTGATGGCCACATTTTTAAGTTCATAGGGGAGGGGGAGCATCTCATACTCCAGCCTCCTGAACCTAGGCCCTCAGTGAGATGTGTCACCATTTCTTGGACACCATGTGAGAGACATTCCCCCTTGGATCAGAGATGCTCAACCTGCATCAACATTTCTAAAGCCTACATCTGGCTACTCTGGGGCGAGTCCTGTTCACAGTGCCCATTCCTGGAGCTTGCCTCTGTTTGCCTTTTGTTCGATTACATGATCCCCAAGAGGCCACTGCTAGCATATTGGAAGAGTGATTTAATAAACTGGCAACCTTACTTGCCTCATTTACCATTTTCATTATTGTGGCAGCCCTCCATTCCAGCCAGATCAGCCCCTCACCATACCCCAGTCACACCATCCGCATTTCTGCTTTTGTGTGTTTGTCCATCTAAAATGCCCTTATTTCACTCTGCCTGTGGGAATCCTGTGAATCTCTCAAAAGCCAACTCAGGTTCATCTTTCTTCTTGACACCTTCCCTGAATATTCCAGCCCTCCTGAGCCTAGTCCCTTTGTGAGATTTGTCACCATTTCTTGGACACCATATGAGAGACTTCAGAGGCTGAAGTGGGAGGATTGCTTGAGCCTGGAAGGTTGAGGATGCAGTGAGCTGTGATCATACCACTGCACTCTAGCCTGGACAACAGCGAGACCCTGTCTCACAAACAGCTGCCACCAAAAACTATCTTGGGATTTGAACAGGATTACATTAAATTTGTAGATTAATTTGAGAATTGACATCTGTATGACATTCTAGGAATGTGCTATCTCACGTCCTGTATTCATTTCTTGTTAATGTCTTTCAGAGGAGCTTTAGTGTTTCCATATATAGATCTTACACATCTTTTGTTAGATAAAAGATCTTTGTATTTTGGTTTCTAAATACTTCATACATTTGTATTGCCATTGTAAATGGGATCTTTCCTATTGAATTCTCATTACTTCCAGTAAAATCTTAGTTGATTCTCTTAGGCTTCTTTAGCTAACATTTATCATCTAATATGCAAATAATGATAGTTTTGTCTGTTCGTTTCCAATACTTCTACTCTTTCCTTCCTTTCCCCTTTCCTTTTTCCTTTCTTTTCCCTTTTTTTTTTCCTTCTTAGGGCCTTGTTGTCACCCTGGCTGGATAGCAGTGGTGTGATCTAGCTCACTGTAACCTCAATCTCCTGGGCTTAAGGGATCCTCCTGCCTCAGCTTCCTGAGTGGCTAGGACTACAGGCAGGCAGCTAATTTAAACAATTCGTTTGTAGAGACAAGGTCTTGCTATGTTGCCCGGGCTGGTTTTCCTGCCACTTCAGAGGAAGGACTGAGGTTTTCTTTTTCTCCTACTTTTAAGAGTTTTTATTAGAAATTATCTGTTGAATGTTATCTAAAACAGTCAATAAAATGTATTAAGTGCTAGCTGCCTGTAAGACCCTAAGTTAGATACAGTCAGCCTCTTCATCAGTCATGTCCACATCTTCAGATTCAACTAGATGAGGCTGAATATTTGAAGGAAAAAAACAATAAAAATACAAATAGAAAGTACAATATAACAGCTGTCACCGCTGTACAATATCTACACATTTTATTAGTGATGACTTAAAGTACATGGGGCCAGGCATGGTGGCTCACACTTATAATCCCAGCACATTGGGAGGCCAACCTGGGCAGCATAGTGAGACTTTGTCTTTACTTAAAAAAAAAAAAAAAATAGGTGTGGTGGTATACACCTGTAGTCCCAGCCACTCAAGAGGCTGAGGTGTGCAGATCACTGGAGCCCAGGAAGTTGAGGCTGCAGTGAGCTGTGATTGTGACACTGCACTCCAGCCTGAGCAACAGAGGGCGATCCTGTCGCTAAGTAAATATGGGGGGATGTGTGTTGGTTATATGCAAATACTGCACCATTATATGTAAGGGATTGAGCATCCACAGATTCTGGCATGGTGTGGGGGTGGTATCCTAGAACCAGTCCCCCGCAAGATAGCAAGGATGACTGAACTGTGGAAGAATCAAAGCTCTGTTAAAACAGCATACAATTCCTGTCTTCAAACAAGTTATCTCCTCAGGCAGACGAGACTTAAAATGAATAAAAGGAATGAATACAGATTTGCAGATGGTGGTTGTTGTGATAGATAATCTTAATTGTGTTTTATTCCAAAACAGATTTATTGTCACCGACGAAGGTCATCAAAAGATGAAGAAGGATTTTCAAGGTAAATATTAGTTTGGTGATTTTTTTTTTTCTTTTGAGATGGAGTTTCCCTCTTGTTGCCAGGCTGGAGTGCAGTGGCGCGATCTCGGCTCACCGCAACCTCCACTTCCCAGTTTCAAGCGATTCTCCTGCCTCAGCCTCCCGAGTAGCTGGGATTACAGGCATGCGCCATCACTAGTCTCACGACGTTTTAATTAGAATTTTAGAATTAGAGGAGAGCTTAGAACTCTGCCCTTATTTTTCAGTGAGGAAACTGCCCAAGACAGGACAAATACTTAGTTACCCTAATGCTTAGCCTGGCTTCAGTGAAATTAGCTCCCCAGCCAAAAGCTGAGCCGGATGGAACTAACAAGGACACATCTGTTGTCCCCAGCCCTTTGGGGAGGTGGGGAGGGACAGGAAGGGGAAAGGTTTTGGTGCCTGTTCCTGCTGATGGTGGGCATCAGGCCAGGCCAGGGTCGTCTTGGAGGCTCTGGGGAAGGGGTAGGGAAGGCCACCGGGTGTGGGAGTGACGGCACTCGTCTCCTTCAAGGCTGATGGAAGGTAGAATATGTGAGTCCTTCCTCTAAAGTGGCAGGAAACACTACTTTTTCAATTTTCTTTTTTTTTTCTCCTGGATCCTAGAAGTGAGGAAACACTATCTTCTCATCTTACTGGTTTTTGGGCCCCACTCTATTCCTTTTATGCAAACCTCACAGAATTTTAACTAGAAAGGCCAGGCAGGATGGCTCACACCTGTAATCCCAGCACTTTGGGAGGCTGAGGTGGATCACTTGAGGTTAGGAGTTCAAGACCAGCCTCATCAACATGGTGAAACCCCATCTCTACTAATCTCCACTGAAAATACAAAATTAGCTGGGTGTGGTGGCGCAGGCCTATTAGTAATCCCAGCTACTCAGGAGGCTGAGGCAGGAGAATTGCTTGAACCCAGGAGGCGGAGGTTGTTGCAGTGAGCCAAGATCGCACCGTTGCACCCAGCCTGGGGAGCAAGAGCAAAACTGTCTCAAACAAAAAAACAAAAAAAGGAATTTTAACTACAAGAGACCTTAGACAGTATTTCGTCATTTTATGACAGGAAAACTGAGAAAGAGAAAGGGAGAGTGTCTTGCCCCATGGTCACACAATGCACTCTGGCTTTTTCTATTTTATTCAAATTCAAAAAGAACATGTTGTCCTTTAAACTGATTTCACAGCTCACTCACCAGCCACAGTCACCCGTATGAAGACTGTGAGATAGATAACTTGGCTACCTGCACTCAGGCATTTGCTTGAGGTGATCCAACTTACAGAATAAAGTATCTAGAAAGAAAAGAACCACTCCATCTCCCACCCCCCATCAAATGATGCCTGTGAGACTAAGTCCGAAGGGGACTGATATAAAATGCTTCTGCCCAGCATGGCTGTGCAGTTTGTTGACTGTACAGGGGCACTTGGCCAAGGGGGTGACTGGGACTGAACATCCTGCCCATGCTCCATGCTGAGCCGCATACAAAGTCCCCCCAGTATATTGTGGGGCCCTTCTGAACAGACATGGAGAGTTTCTGAAAGTCCCACATGCATGGGATTATTTTCAGGACCCCAGGTATGTGGTCTGCAGTGGTTCTTCTCACTGTGATTGTGGACTGAGGTACTCATTTAGTCCTAATAAGACCAGAGAAGTACATTGTGAGAGACGTGGGAAATGGCAGCTCACTCACTGTCTTGTGCATGTGTCTCCCCAGGGGCGTTTTCAGATTTCTGCCACGTAGGAGATGCTGTTCGCCAAGTGAGACTCAGGTACTTTGGAGGATTCATTGCTGTGGCCAGGGAAAGCAGAGGACATGCAAAATTAATACTTCCCTTACTATCTTCTAGGATGGATCTTTCGTATTCAGACAGCCGCTCTGGCTTAAAGATATGTACAAACCTCTCAGTGCCCTAAGAGTCAATAACCAGGTAGAGAAGCTGCACAGGAAGTCATCTAATGAGGAGGAGATCCTCAGCAGGGACTCTGGGTAAATGATGGGCCCTCACAGTTCCCAACTAAAATGAGGAGGGGGTGAGAAGGTTAACTGCTCCTTTCAAGAATCAAAACCTTGGCATTATTATTCTTACCCCAGGTACAGCAAAGCCCCAACAGAGACTGGGGAGGAGAGTGAAGCCCAGTCATAGGAGAAGAAAGAGTGACCCCAGCCCGCCTCAGACCTCCTGCGAAAATACATAGGATAAACAACAAGAGCCATCAAAAAGAAAAGCAGGACTGAAGCCAGCGGTCCACGCATCCACAGAGGCAGCGGGCAGAGGAAGCACGGGGCCGTCATTCCCTCCCTTGTTGCCCAGTCGTACTAGTCACCCAGACCTGAAAACATATCCTCAGGGGTGGAGATTTTACAATTAAATACTGTTGTTCTCTTGTTCTGCGTGCCCTCTCCCTTGGTTCATCAAGCAGCAGTCATATAATACCACATACTTGACCTCCTGCCCACAGGTGAACTCCCACCTCCTGGCCCCTCTCATAGGATCACTGGGCCTGCCTGCACTGTGGGGCCAAGCTCTGTCTTTTTCCCAAGCCCTCAAGCCCACGCATGAATGTTCATCCAGACTTGGTGGGTCGCTTTTCACCCTTACAAGATGGCAAAAGATTCACTTGGTTTTTTAAAAATTTGTTTTTCTTTTTAAAAATCCCAACCCTTGGATAGCAGGGAGACGCTGGAGGGGTAGGGTCAGGAAGAGTGTGTGAGAGCAGTCATTTCCCAAGACTGCCATCCGCGGGGCTGTATTTCAGAAAACACACTGGTGGGGCTACCTCTCCATTCACATGTACTGCCCTAGCCTCTCCCCATCCCCCGCTGATGCACACCCATAGCTGCACTGTTCCATAACGGCAGCAGAATGCTGCAGAAGGCGCAAGGATTCCTCCACTCCACCTTCAAAGAAAAAGTCACTAATCACATTTGGTAGGTTAGGGAACATTGAACACAAATGAACTCAGGCAGTTGGTAACAGGAGGAAAAGAATGGCGCTAACTGCAGAACAGCTGCCCCCCACCTTCCCAGGAGCAGGGTGACTGGGAAGCAGCCCCGTGTGTGTGCTGGTCGGGGTTCTGAGCAAAGTGAGCCACTCATCAGTTCCAATGAGTTTGCTGATGCTGGACAAAAGACACCTGTTGTCTTGCTGCCTGCCCCAGTTACCTCCCAAAGTTCCTTACTGAGAATGAAAAGCATCTTTCTCTGTGTAGTGACTTCAGTGGGCCAACAAATATTTGAGTTTAAAGCACAAGACTAAATAGTCATGGGCAGAGCAGCAGCTAACATTTACAATTTGCTTACTTGATGCTAAACCCTGGGTTAGGCATTTTACAGTCATATCAATTAGCCCAGCAATTCATGGAAGAATAGTTTTAAAATCACCTGACACTTTGGGAGGCCGAGGCGGTCGGATCGCAAGATCAGGAGATGGAGACCATCCTGGCTAACACGGTGAAACCCCGTCTCTACTAAAAATACAAAAAAAACTTAGCCAGGCATGGTGGCGGGAGCCTGTAGTCCCAGCTACTCAGGAGGCTGAGGGAGGAGAATGGCGTGAACCTGGGAGGCAGAGTTTGCAGTGAGACAAGATCACGCCACTACACTCCAGCCTGGGCCACAGAGCGAGACTGTCTCAAAAAAAAAAAAAAAATCATCATCTGACAGGCTGGGTGCAGTGGCTCATGCCTGTAACCCCAGCACTTTGGGAGGCTGAGGTAGGTGAACCACCTGAGGTCAGGGGTTCAAGACCACCCTGGACAACATGGAAAAACCCTGCCTCTACTGAAAAAAATACAAAAATTAGCTGGGGGTGGTGATGCACGCCTGTAATGCCAGTTACTCAGGAAGCTGAGGGAGGGAGAATTGCTTGAACCCGGGAGGCGGAGGTTGCAGTGAGCTCAGACTGGGCCACTGCACACCAGCCTGGGCAACAGCGAGAGTCCATCTCAAAAAAAAAAAAAAAAAGCCAAGACTAGAGATCCTTGCAGTGCTGGTCTCCCAAAGTCTGGATTCCAAGCACTTCCAGGTTCCTATTTTGGCATATTTACATAATTTCACACTTTGATACTTATAATTTTTTTATATAACAAAAACATTTATGAATCTCAAGTGTGTACTTTTCTTTCAGAGAGGGTTGATCTGTCACCCAGGCTGGACTGCAGTGGTGCATTCATAGTTCACTGCAGCCTCAAGCTCTTGGGCTCAAAAGATCCTACCTCAGCCTCCAGAGTAGCTGGGGGTCTACAGGCGTGTACCACCATGCCAGCTACAATTCTTATTATGCCCAAATGCTATCCCACCATATTTCTAAAAATTCCCAAAATAAGATTCTACCTTGCCCCCAGTTTGTCCTCAATTGAGCAGCTTTGTGTAAGTCCAGAGTTTCTGCTGAGCCAGCCTGTGGATAAACTGTCTCTCCCAAGCTGGTGCCCATCCCTGCCTGTAGCCTGGGAGTTGGAGGGGCGCCCAGCGTCACGTGGAACAAAACATGACTGCCTAGGGCTACCTCTGTCTCCATCTCACTGATGGCAAATCACAGCTCAGTCAGCCAGGTCTTAAGTGAGACCTGAGTGCAAGAGAGAGGTAGACATAAGGCCAACAGCTACTAAATCAATGAAAATTCTGATTCCAATGAAACCTGCCAGAGAAATAAAGCATTTTTAAAAGATGATGAAATAAGGCGATATCTGATTAGAGCAAACATGATGCAGACAGGAAATGCAGCGGTTCAGAGGAGGGAAGGTCAGGCCGCCTGGGGAGAGTCCATGAAAAAGATGGAATGTGCCAGACACTGTGCCTGGTGCTGGGAAAGAGTTGACTAGGACAGCATCCCTTTCCTCAAAGGGCTCCTAGACTGGGGGGAGGGCTGGACATCTGAATACATCCTGAGGAGATAGTGTGGGATGGCACGGTGGCAGTGGAGCCAGCCCTGGTTCTGCTCTTGGTTGGCTGGGAAGGAGTAGATGTAAGGGATGGCTTAGAAGAAGGGAAGTGGAAGAAAAGTTTTCTGAGCTGACAAGAGGAAGGAAAGGCCTCCTAGACAGGACACTACAAAGGCAGAGAAGCCCTAAGCAGAGTAAACATCAGACTCCACAGGTTAAGGGCTCAGTCACACAGGACCGCCCCCACATCAGACCCCAGGTGCAAGGCCAAGCATCACCTATGCAGCTGTCCCAACAGCTCCCTCCTCAGGTCTGAACATTTGCTAGAACAGCTCATGGAACTCACGAAAACAGTTTTCTTACTATTGCTGATTTATTACAAAGGATATTTTAAAGGACACAAATGAACAGCCAGATGAAGAGATACACATGGTGAGGTCTGGAAAGGTCCTTGTGGAGTTGGGGTGCACCACCCTCCCGGCGTATGGATGCGTTCGCCAACCCGGAAGCTCTCCAAGGCCTGCCTTTCAAGGAGTTTTCTGGAGGCTTTGTCACACAGGCGTGATTGAGCTCCAGCTCCATTCCCTACCCCAGAGGCTGGGGAATGGGGCTGAAAGCACAAAGCTTCCACCCATAGTTAGGTCTTTCTGGTGACCAGACCCAAATAAAGAGCCCACCAAGAGTCACCTCATGAGAACAAAGGACGCTTCTATCACACAGAAAATTCCAAGGGATTTAGGAGGTCTGTGTCAGGAACCAGGTTCAAGGACCGAATGTTAGAATAAAAGATGTGCAACCATAAAAAAACAGCAAGATCATGTCTTTCCCAGGAACACGGATGGAGGCCATTATTCTCAGCAAACCAAGGAACAGAAAACCAAACACTGCATGTTCTTACAAGTGTGAGCAAAATGATGAGAACTCATAAATGCAAAAAAGGGACCAACACACACTAGGCCGTACCTGAGGGTGGAGGGTGGGAGGAGGGAGAGGAGCAGAAAAAACTACTGGGGACTAGGCTTAGTAGCTGGGTGACGAAATAATCTACAATAAACTGCCGTGACACAAGGTTACCTATATAACGAACGTGCACATGTGTCCCCATAATCTAAAAGTTTTTTTGTTTTTTAAAGAAAAAAAGCCCTGGGAGAAAAGAAAAATGATACATTTTTTTAAAAAAAGAAGACAATGCTCCTAGCACCCCCATCATTCAGGAATTTCCAAGGGTTTAGGAGCTTTGTGTTAGGAACTGGGGGCAGAGACCATATATATATTTCTTCTTATGTTACACTACCCCAGATAGGAAAACAGAAATTAGCCATACAAACTCAGCTTATCAGAGGTAAAGATAGACTTCCTCCTCAACATTTAAAGTGTAAATTTATCACTCTGACAATTTACAGCTTAAAACAAGGGACACTGATTGAATATTAGGGACATGTTTAATGTTATATCGTGTAGCCTGCAGGAAAGAACACAGGACTAAGGCTGTAGAATGATACTTTAAATACAATGAGGACTTGGTTTCTAATACAGTCATTATCAATAATGAAGAAAATCACGTGGATTCTAACGTTGATAAGTCAACTCATTCCTGTTGCTTGTTTCTGTGCTATTAGTGAAGTAACTGTTTTAACTATGTGTCTGAGTAGGACACTAGAATGCCTTAGAACGTTTGACTTTCCTGTGTGCTTTATCCCAGTCCATACACAAATATGCACTGTATGTACTGTAGTTATCACCTGCATGGGAATTCTTTACAACTCATATTTTGCTCCCTGATTTTATAAACTTTTTATTGGTAAAAGTGGCTTTGACTGCATGTGCTATACAAAAATTCATTAAAATGTTACACGATGAATTACTTTTTGGTTACCTAAATGCAGTATCAATATTTGCTTTTGTGACACCACATGAATAGTACATCTTAATGTTAACCAGTTATGTGCTAGTATTGGTTTACATAAGAAATATATGTTGTATACAAATATTTCATTAGCTATGAACTTATACTTTAATAGTTCTTTTTACACAGTTACACTATTACCACAGAGAATTTAAAATGCTCTGTTGGCTCTAAAGAATATAGATCATTCCTGTGTTTCACACTGCGTTTGAGCTATGTAGTGAGTACTTGTGAGTGTTCCTGTGTGTGTGAGACTCAGCAATTTTAAGATTTCTCATTGGTGAAATCTATGGTGAAACCCCATCTCTACGAAAAATACAAAAATTAGCCAGGCATGGTGGCGCACGCCTGTAATCCCAGCTACATGGGAGGCTGAGGCAGGAGAACTGCTTGAACGCAGGAGGTGGAGGCTGCCGTGGGTCCAGATCACAAGCCACTGCTCTCCAGCCTGTGCAACAGAGCAAGATTCCATCTACCAAAAAAAAAAGCCCTTTATAAACACACACTGAAACCATACAGTAAAAGTACTTCTTTCCCCCCCTTACAAATTCAGGGTTCAACTTACATGTTGGCTAAAAATTAAGTTTTGTTTTTAGTTATTTAAAGTTATTAATAATCAATGGGTTTAAAAGGGATTATCAACAGATCAACTCTTTTGTACTTATTATCTAAAAGTGACACCAAAAGCTAGACACTGAACCACATGGAACACCACATGTTGACTACCAGGCCTAGTGCGTCTAACTAAGTCACCTAATTCTATTTCAAGATGGGAAATTGGTATGTAAATCCAATAGAATAGGGCTGGTGGATTATGCTTCTCTTCCCTGACGTATTAACATAAAGTTTTTTTAAATCTCATTAAGGCAACAAATATGCCAGAAAAATTGGAATGGTGGAAACTTCAACTTTGATTCTGATTTCAGTCCCATCTGGATTATTTCCTTTTAATGAAACAAAGGTTCTATTAGCCAACTAAAGTAAAATGCCGGTTCACAGCGGGCTACACAGTGCTACATTCAAACTGGTAGATAAATTGACAAAGGATTTATGTGCTACTTCCAAGTGTGCAGGAAATCCTGAGACCTCTAAGTTCTGAAATCTCCAGGTTATTTAGATAACTTTTAAAAACCAAAAGATTCAAATAAAACTGAGATCATCCCAGAGTATACAATCGCCAGATTAACAGTTTGCAAGGTAAGAGTTAGGGTCACTGTGGGACAGCAATGAGAAATCTTGAAATTGCTGAGTCACATGAAAAAACAACAAAAGACCACTCACAAATACTCACTACTTAGCTCAAAACAGTGTGAAACAAACAGAGGAAAGATTAGAAGACAAGTTCTCACTTTTACTTACTTTATTTATTTATTTTTTTGAGACGGAGTCTTGCTCTGTCGCCCAGGCTGGGGTGCAGTGGCCGGATCTCAGCTCACTGCAAGCTCCGCCTCCCGGGTTCACTCCATTCTCCTGCCTCAGCCTCCTGAGTAGCTGGGACTACAGGCGCCCGCCACCACGCCCGGCTAGTTTTTTGTACTTTTTAGTAGAGACGGGGTTTCACCGTGTTAGCCAGGATGGTCTCGATCTCCTGACCTCATGATCCGCCCGTCTCGGCCTCCCAAAGTACTGGGATTACAGGCTTGAGCCACCGCGCCCGGCCACTTTTACTTACTTTATATGATCCTAAACATGTAAACTGATCTCTGGATATAAGAACAATATCTGCTTCACAAAGTTGTGATAGCCATACAATGATGTAATCCTAACTGCAACCTTAAATGTGTATATTACGTAAGAATAACAATTTAGTCAGCCGGGCATGGTAGCTCAGGCCTGTAATCCCAGCACTTTGGGAGGCCGAGGTGGGCAGATCACGAAGTAAGGAGTTCTAGACCAGCTTGACCAACATAGTGAAACCCCGTCTCTACTAAAAATACAAAAACAATAAAAATAAAAATTAGCCGGGCCTGGTAGTGTGCTACTCAGGTACCCAGCTACTCAGGAGGCTGAGGCAGGAGAATCGCTTGAACCCGGGAGGCAGAAGTTGCAGTGAGTGGGGATCGTGCCACTGCACTCCAGCCTGGGGGACAGAGCAAGACTGTCTCAAAAAAAACCAAAAAAAGACACAATTTAGTTATTATACCCATGGATTTAAATTCCATATCAAAAAGGTACAAAAAAGGAAGAAAAATAGAATAAGATTAAAGAAAAATCTCTCAGAGATAAATTCAGGAAACAGAAGTGTTTTCAGTTTGGTAACTGAAACAACAAGCCATATTCTGAGAGTTTCTTGAGCTTTGAACTTTTTCTAAAAGTTCCACTCTAAACAGAAAAATCAATGTAGTCTATTAGAATAGACATTGCATTATCAGTGACATTACCCCCAAATTTAAAAGGATGAAGGTAATAAGGCTCAAGGAGGAAAAAAGAAGAGAACTGAACTGTCCAGAGTTAAATATCCCACAATTTAGTTGTAAAGTAAAACCCAGGAAAAAACTCAGATACACACTTCGTCTAACCCATTCTTATCTGTCACATGACCTAGGTTGTGTCAGCTTTCTACGGATATCTGCAATAATGTGGAAGAGATGTACCTGAGCCAATACTTTTTTTTTCTTTTTTGTGAGATGGAGTCACGCTCTGTCGCTCGGGCTGGAGTGCAGGGGCACGATCTCGGCTCACTGCAATCTCTGCCTTTCGGGTTCAAGTGATTCTCCTGCCTCAGCCTCCTGAATAGCTGGGATTACAGGTGCCTGTCACCACGCCTGGCTAATTTTTGTATTTTTAGTAGAGACGGGGTTTTGCCACATTGGCCGGGCTGGTCTCGAACTCCTAACCTCGAGTGATCCACCTGCCTCAGCCTCCCAAAGTGCTGGGATTACAGGTGTGAGCCACCACACCCAGCCCCAGAGCCAATTCTGTCTAAACTTCCAATTCATCCTGACAGACCTTTGAAATTGAACACAGCACTTTTGTCTTACTGCTTCAACCAGATTATCTCTAATATAGAAATAAAATTTGTGTATTTTTGGTAGTTTATTTCAGCCAAGCATTTAGCCCACCATGAACTCACTTCCTCCTTCCATTTAATAAATATTTAAGCAACCATTAGTTACCAAGAATCAGACTAGGTTAGAGATGCAAAAACAAGAACTGTGGCTCAAGTTCACAATTTAATGGGGCAGACAGATGTTAATAATCATATAAAATATAAGATAAGAGATCCTAACTATATCAGATTTGGACTGGGGGATCTAGAAAGACTTGTGATATAAACATTTAAACAGACCTACAAAGCGTAAATTAGGACTTGCATGCACAAACTGATAGTGGTTGGGGATGTGGAGCAGAAGATACTAGGTGGAACTGCGGGGTGTCACAAAGAAGAAAGGACATGTATACAATGGTTATGTGGTGAGAGCTCCAACAGTGAACAAGAAGAATGCACTCAACTTGACAATGGATACAGGTAGGCAGGGCCAGGTCACACAGAACCTGGCAATCCATGTTAATCATAAACAATATAAGTAATCCTCATCTTCCCTCATGCTCTTTTATTTATCTCAGACCCTGTTCAAATGAGAATTTACAAATACAAGCTAAAAGATACTAAACTCCCACATAACCATCAACTCATTTCAACTATCAATTTCTGGCAAATCCCACCTCATCTATAACATCCATCTCCCACCTCTATGAATTATTTTTAAGCCAATTCCCAACATCACATCATTACCTCTAAATATTTCAGTATGTGTTTCTAAAATGTAAGGTCTTTAAGAATATACACAGAAATATTTTATAATCTAAAAAACAGTAACTCCTTCATGTTAAATATCCAGTTACTGGTGACATTTCCCGTAATGTCTCAGTTTTCTCCAAATCAGAGTCAAATAAGATCCACAAAATTCATGTGGTTAACACATCTCAAGCTTGTAACATGCTCTTCCCTCCTCCTTTTCTTTCCTCACAATCTGTGGAAGAGACAGCACTATCTGTCCTCTAGAATTTCCTACATTGTGGATTTTACTGACTGTGCCTTTAACATGAAGCCCATACTTTTGAACTTGATAAATTGACACCTCTAGGGTGGGCGTGGTGGCTCATGCCTGTAATCTCAGCACTTTGGGAGGCTGAGGTGGGTAGATCATTTGAGGTCAGGAGTTCGAGACCAGCCTGACCAACATGGTGAAACCCTGTCTCTACTAAAAATACAAAAAAATTGGCCAGGCGTGGTGGAATGGGCTTGCAGTTCCAGCTACATGGGAGGCTGAGGCAGGAGAATTGCTTGAACCCAGGAGGAAGAGGCTGCAGTGAGCCAAGATCACACCCCACTGCAATCTAGCCTGGGCGACAGAGTGAGACTCTGTCTCAAAAACAAATAAATAAATAAACAACCTTTAGTAGTCTAATACATTTCATTTTCTGTAGGTCAGCTGATAAATTATTTTTGTACATTAAATTTTTACATGTTTAAGATTAAGGGCCGGGCGCGGTGGCTCAAGCCTGTAATCCCAGCACTTTGGGAGGCCGAGACGGGCGGATCACGAGGTCAGGAGATCGAGACCATCCTGACTAACACGGTGAAACCCCGTCTCTACTAAAAATACAAAAAACTAGCCGGGCGAGGTGGTGGGCGCCTGTAGTCCCAGCTACTCGGGAGGCTGAGGCAGGAGAATGGCGTAAACCCGGGAGGCGGAGCTTGCAGTGAGCTGAGATCCGGCCACTGCACTCCAGCCTGGGCGACAGAGCGAGACTCCGTCTCAAAAAAAAAAAAGATTAAGACAGGTATGTTTTAAAATACACTCAATCTCTTAAAAATCATTTAAGGTACTTTTTAAACTCCTTTCAATACCCATCAGTCAGATTTTTCATCAAACACAGTAAACATATACATATTATATACCCTGCCTAGCACAATGAAAGAAATGTAATTGTTTGTCATACCCTATGAAAATTTCCAACCTGAAAATACCCAGAAGCATTTTACAACACTAAAACCTACGTCTCTCCAGGGAAGATTTTCCTTGTGCATCGTACGTCACAATTCACTGTTTGCCCTCTTCAAGCTTAGTTGGATCCTCTAATTTTGTTATTTGTATGTGCTATTACTTCCAAGTCATGTCATATATATAACTGGTCTCCAACTAGATTATCCATGCCTCCTTACAGGAACTACCTTGTGTTTTAACTGTACAACAGATTTTAAAGATGTCCGCGCACGTGTAGTTTACAAGTAAATTTGCAAAAAAAAAAAACAAAATTAGATTTAGCTGATGCCTTATCCTGTTTAATTCTCAAATGTTTGTATTTTAAAAACACTTAACTGAAGTGTTCTAAAGGAGAACAAAATGGCATGACAAAGAAGTATGGAAACGGCTTACAGTTCTTGACTGGCTGTAGGACTGAACATGGAATTTGAGCATGAAAATTTTGAGCAAAATACTAGGCGAGTTACTTTATTTTTATGTCTTTTTTATTTTTTAAATTTTTGTTTAGACAAAGTTTCGCTCTTGTCGCCCAGGCTGGAGTGCAATGGCACGATCTCGGCTCACTGCAACCTCCGCCTCCCTGGTTCAAGCGATTCTCCTGCCTCAGCCTTCCAAGTAGCTGGGATTACTTACAGATGCCCGCCACCACGCCTCGCTAATCTTTTGTATTTTTAGTAGAAATGAGGTTTCACTTGGACAGGCTGATCTCAAACTCCTGACCTGAGGTGATCCACCCGCCTCGGCTTCCCAAAGTGCTGGGATTACAGGTGTGAGCAACTGCGCACGGCCTACTGTGTCTTTTTTAGAGAATAAGACTGTTTGTTATGTTTCAAGAATAAAGCAAATGACAAATAGTGAAAGGCTCTCAGTTATTCAAAGTACTGCCATTCCAGAGTAGCTCCTCCAGAGTGAATTAATTTTCTGTCTACTTTTCTTCCTTTCAGAAGTCAAATTGAGGTTAGAATGTTCAAATTCTATATGTGATACTAATTTCTCTTTCAAAAAGACCGCTTGAGGCCAGGTATGGTGGCTCATGCCTATAATCCCAGCACTTTGGGAGGCTGAGGCAGGCAGATGACTTGAGGTCGGGAGTTTGAGACCAGCCTGACCAACATGGAGAAACCCTCTTTCTACTAAAAATACAAAATTAGCCTGGTGTGGTGACGCATGCCTATAATCCCAGCTATTAGAGATGCTGAGGCAGAAGAATTGCTTGAACCCAGGAGGCGGAGGTTGTGGTGAGCCGAGATTGTGCCATTGCACTCCAGCCTGGGCAAATAGAACAGAGACTCTGTCTTAAAAAAAAAAAAAAAAAAAAAAAAAAAAAAAAAAGGGCCGGACGCGGTGGCTCAAGCCTGTAATCCCAGCACTTTGGGAGGCCGAGACGGGCGGATCACGAGGTCAGGAGATCGAGACCATCCTGGCTAACACGGTGAAACCCCGTCTCTACTAAAAAATACAAAAAACTAGCCGGGCGAGGTGGCGGGCGCCTGTAGTCCCAGCTACTCGGGAGGCTGAGGCAGGAGAATGGCGTAAACCCGGGAGGTGGAGCTTGCAGTGAGCTGAGATCCGGCCACTGCACTCCAGCCTGGGTGACAGAGCGAGACTCCGTCTCAAAAAAAAAAAAAAAAAATTAGCTGGGCATGGTGACACATGCCTGTGGTCACAGTGACTTGGGAGGCTGAGGCAGGGTTATCGGGAGGCAGAGGCTGCAGTGAGCCTTGATCACTGCACTCCAGCCTGGGTGACAGAGTGAGACCCTGTCTCAAAAAGAAAGAAAAAATCAGTTGACCATAACGTGAGACTCATTTCTGGACTTTCAATTCTATTCCATTGATCTATATGTCAATCCTTACGCCAGTGCCCAGGGGCTCAATGACCGGTACTTTGAATTAGATTTTGAATCAGGAAGTGTGAGTCTTCCAATTTTGTTCTTACTTTTCAAAGATTGTTTTGTCTATTTGAAGTTCCTTACAATTTAATGTGAATTTTAGAATCGGCTTGTCCATTTTTGCAAAAAAGGTGGTTGGGATTTTGATAGAGATTGTGTTGAGTCTGTAGATCAATTTGGGAAGCATTGCTATGGGAAGAGTAGTAAGTCTTTCAATCCATGAACACACAATGTATTTTCATGTATTTAAGTTTGTTTTAATTTCTTTCAATAATGTTTTGTAGTTTGCACTTCCTTGATTAAATTTATTCCTAAGATTTTTGGGGGGCTCTTACAAATGGAATTGTTTTACTGATTTCATTTTTGGATTGTTCATTTCTAGTGTATAGAAACTGAACTGAGCCAGGTGTAGTGGTGCACCACCTGTAGTCTCAGCTACTTGGGAGGCTGAGTCAGGAGGATGGCTTGAGGCCATAAGTTTGAGGCTATAGCGCATTGTAACTGTGCCTGTAAATGATCACTGCATTCTAGCCTCAGCAACATAGTGCAGCCTTGTCTCTTAAAAAATAAATAAGTAAACAACTGATTTTTCTATGTTGATCTTGTATCCTCCAACTTTGCAAAATTAATTTATTACTATTAAGATTTTGCTTTATTTTGTTTTTGGCATGATTTTTTAGGAACCAAAAGATAAATAAATAAGAAAAAGATCTAGCACTTTGGTCAAATTTATTCCTAAATATGTGTTTGTAAACGATATTGTAAATGAATTTTCTTTTTTTTTTTTTTTTTTTTTTTTTTTTTTTTTTGAGACGGAGTCTTGCTCTGCCGCCCAGGCTGGAGTGCAGTGGCCGGGTCTCAGCTCACTGCAAGCTCCGCCTCCCGGGTTTACGCCATTCTCCTGCCTCAGCCTCCCAAGCAGCTGGGACTACAGGCGCCCGCCACGTCGCCCGGCTAGTTTTTTTTTGTATTTTTAGTAGAGACGGGGTTTCACCATGTTAGCCAGGATGGTCTCGATCTCCTGACCTCGTGATCCGCCCGTCTCGGCCTCCCAAAGTGCTGGGATTACAGGCTTGAGCCACCGCGCCCGGCCATGTAAATGAATTTTCTTAGTTTCATTTTCAGCTTCCTAATTGTTACTGTATAGAAATAAAATTTATTTATTTATTACTTTTTTTTTTTTTTTTTTGAGACAGAGTCTCTCTCTGTCACCCAGGCTGGAGTGCAGTGGTGCGATCTCAGCTCACTGCAACCTCCACCTCCCAGGTTCAAATGATTCTTTTGCCTCAGTCTCCCGAATAGCTGTGATTATAGGTGCGTGCCACCACACTCAGCTAATTTTTGTATTTTTAGTAGAGATGGGTTTTCACCATGTTGGTCAGTCTGGTCTCGAACTCCTGACCTCGTGATCTGCCCACCTCGACCTTCCAAAGTGTTGGGATTACAGGCGTGAGCCACTGCACCAGGCCAATTTTTTTTTATATCACTCTTACACCTGCAACTTTCCCGAATTTGTTTACTTGTTCTAACGGTTTTGTGAATTCCTTAGAATTTCCTACAAACAAGATCATGTCGTATGCAAATACAGATAGTTTTATTTCTTCCTTTCCAATTTGTATGGCTTTTATTTCTTTTTCTTGCTAATTTCCTGGCTAGAAATTTAAGTATAATGTTGAATAGAGGTGGCAATAGTGAATATCCTTGTCTTCTTCCTGATCTTAGGAGAAAAACTTATAGTCTTTCATCATTAAGTATTAGCTGTGGGGCCAGGTGTGATGGCTCAAGCCTGTAATCCCAGCACTTTGGGAGGCCAAGGCAGACAGATGGATCATTTGAGGTCAGGAGTTCAAGACCAGCCTGGCCAACACCGTGAAACCCCATCTCTGCTAAAAACATTTTTTCTAAAAATGTAAAAATTAGGCCGGGCACAGTGGCTTTGTTATGCCCAGACCGTTTGTTCCCCAAAGAAGACCACCAGAGACCAGAGTCAAAGCCAAGCGGCAAGGATCTTTAATGCAAGTTCGAACTTGGTCCCTCTGTTCCACAACATACAAGAGGGCCCTGAACAATGCGTGCGCTTGCCTTTTATAGCCTAATGTAAACAGGACTTGTAAAGTTGCAGAGGAACGAGGGAATTCTCTAGGTTACAGCATTACAATTGGTTAACATTTTAAGTTTATACATTTAGCAGTTTTTTTATTGGTTCCCACGCTCTCACAAACGGCTGTGTTCTTATCGGGGATTTTCCAGGTGGTGTCTTTCTAAAGTTGAGATATATGGTCGTCTTTGAATTGAAAGATATATGGTGGGGAGACATATGGTGGGATGAGCCCAGGAAGTTGAGGGATATATGGAGGGGAGACATATGGTGGGATATGTTTATACTGGGCTCAGGAAGTTGAGAGATATATGGCAAGCACTAGTAATTAGAACAGAAAAAGAACAAGACAGGGACTTTCACATTGCTTGTCTATACAACATCTGAAATCTATAGATAACATTATCGGTTAGGTCCCGCGTCAACTTTTAACTAGGCTCAAGGCGCCGCCCGGGCTGTCTGCCTGTGGATTTCATTTGATCTCTTTCAGCTTACGCCTGTAATCCCAGCACTTTGAGAGGCCAAGGCAGGCAGATCTCGAGGTCAGGAGATCAAGACCATCCTGGCTAACACAGTGAAACCCCATCTCTACTAAAAATACAAAAAAAAAAAATAATAATAATTAGCCAGACGTGGTGGCACGTGCCTGTAGTCCCAGGTACTTGGGAGGCTGAGGCAGGAGAATCACTTGAACCTGGGAGGCGAAGCTGTAGTGATCTGAGATCACACCATTGCAGTCCAGCCTGGGCGACAGAGCGAGACTCCATCTCAAAACAAACACACAAACAAACAAAATACATAATTAGCTGGTGCTAGTGGCGTGAGCCTATAATCCCAGGTACTTCGGACACTGAGGCAGAAGAATCACTTAAGCCTGGGGAGCAGAGATTGCGGTGAGTAGACATTACACCACTGCACTCCAATCTGGGCGACAGAGTGAGACCGTGTCTCATAAAAAAGAACTATTAGCCGTGAGTTGTTAATAGATGCTCTTTATTTAGCTTGAGGAATTTTCCTTCTGTTTCTAATTTGTTGAGTATACATCCTTTATTTTATTCATTTAAAATGTTTTTTCAAGAAGAACTTTGGTCTGGGCGTGGTGGTTCATGCCTGTAATCCCAGCACTTTGGGAGGCCAAGGCAGGTACATCACCCGAGGTCAGGAGTTTGAGACCAGACTGACCAATATGGTAAAACCCTGTCTCTACTAAAAATACAAAAATTAGCAGAGTGTGGAGGCATACGCCTGTAATCCCAGCTATTCGGGAAGCTGAGGCAGAAGAATCGCTTGAACCCGGGAGACGGAGTTTGCAGTGAGCCAAGATTGCACCACTGCACTCCAGCCTGGGCGACAGAGCAAGACTCCATCTCAAAAAAATAAACAAATGAAAATTAGCCAGGCATGGTGGTGCGCACCTGTAGTCCCAGCTACTCAAGAGGCTGAGGAAGGAGAATTGCTTGAACCTGGGAGGTGAGGGTTGCAGTAAGTCGAGATCATGCCACTGCACTCCAGCCAGGGTGACAGAGTAAACTCTGTCTCAAAAAAAAAAAAAAAAAGAGAGAGAGAGAGATTAAAAAAAAAGGGTGGGATTTATGGGAAGTAATTAAGGTCAAATGAGGTCATAAAGCTGGGCCCTGATCTAATAGAAGTAGTGTCTTTATGAGACGAGAACCCAGAGAGCTCTCTAGCTTTCTCTCTGCCATATGAGGCCACTTCAAGAAAGCAAGCCAGGTAATAAAGCCCACGCTGAGGTAGGAGGTGGACTGGACTCCAGAGTGGGGCTTGGACACCAGACCAAACTGACGACTAGCTGAAACAGGGACAGGGTGAAAGCAGCTTTCCATAAGACACACTCACCAGTGCGCCATGTCAGTTTACTATTTCCATGGCAGCACCCAGGGTTACCACCCCCCCTTATTTTATTTTATTTATTTATTTATTTTTTTGAAACAGAGTCTCACTTTGTCACCCAGGCTGGAGTGCAGTGGCACGATCTTGGCTCACTGCAAACTCTGCCCCCCGGGTTCAAGTGATTCTCCTGCCTCAGCCTCCCGAGTAGCTGGATTACAGGCGCCTGCCACCAAGCCAAACTAATTTTCATATTTTTAGCAGAGATAGTGTTTCATCATCTTGGCCAGGCTGGTCTTGAACTCTTGACCTCGTGATCCACCTGCCTCGGCCTCCCAACGTGCTGGGATTACAGGCGTGAGCCACCGTGCCCAGCTTACCACCCCTTTCAATGGCAAGAACTTGGCAACTCAGAAATTATCAGCCTTTTTCTAGAAACATCTGTATAGTCCGCTCCTTAATCTGCATATAATTAAAGGTCAATGTAAATATAACTGCAGAACTGCCCTGAGCTGCCACTCTGGTCACACTGTCTATAGGGTAGCCCTGCTCTGCAAGGAGCAGTCCCTCTGCTGTTGCTGTAGGCCACTGCTCACAATAAAAGTTGGCATCTAGGCCAGGTGTGGTGGCTCATGCCTATAATTCTAGCACCCTGGGAGGCTGAGGTGGGCAGATCACTTGAGACCAAGAGTTCGAAACCAGCCTGGCCAACATGGTGAAAACCCACCTCTACTAAAAATACAAAAAAATTAGCTGGGTGTTTTGACACACACCTGTACTCCCAGCTACTCAGGAGGTTGAGGTGGGAGAACCACTTGAACCCAGGAGGCAGAGTCTGCAGTAAGCCACTGCGCTCCAGCCTAGGTGACAGAGTGAGACCCTGTCTTGAAAAAACAGTTGGCCTCTAACTCCTTCCGTTTGCCCTTGAATTATTTCCTAGGTGAAGCCAAGGACCCGCTTAGGCTAGGCCCCAGTTTTGGGGCTTACCTGCCCTGCATCAACACCAGAAACTTAACCCTTTGGGAACCTTGATCTTGGACTTTGTAGCCTCTAGAACCAGGAGAAAATCATCTGTATTACTGGGCTACCCAGTCTATGGTATTCTGTTGTAGCCTGAGGCGACTAAGACATTGAGCCAGAATCACTCGAATGTTGTTACCTGCTTGGCCCCTTCATGGCATTTCAGTTTGTAACTCTTGGTTTACGTGATCATGAAGCCAAAACTGGTTAGGAAGGAAGCAAACTCAAGACAGATTTAAAAAAAAAAAAAAAAGGCTGAGCACCGTGGCTCATGCCTATAATCCCAGCACCTTGGGAGGCCAAGGTGGGCAGATCACCTGAGGTCAGGAGTTCAAGACCAGTCTGGCCAACATGGTGAAACCACATCTCTACTAAAACTACAAAAATTAGCCAGGCGTGGTAGTGGGCACCTGTAATCCCAGCTATTCGAGAGGGAGGCAGGAGAATCGCTTGAACCTGGGAGGTGGAGGTTGCAGTGAGCCAAGATCATACCACTGCACTCCAGCCTGGGTGACAGAGCAAGACTCTCTCTCAAACAATAAAATAAAATAAAATAAAATAAATAAAAGACCCAAGCACGCTGGCTCACACCGGTAACCCCACACTTCGGGAGAAAGAGGCAGCAGGATTGCTTGAGCACAGGAGTTTGAGACTGGCCTAGGTAACATGGCAAGATCACATCTCAGTAAAAAAGAATATTTTAAAAACAGAATAATAGGGCTGGGCATGATGGCTCATGCCTGTAATCCCAGTACTTTGCAGCACTTTGGGAGGCTGAGGCGGTGTATCACCTGAGGCCGGGAGTTCGAGATCAGCCTGACCAATATGGAGAAACCCCATCTCTCCTAAAAATACAAAAAATTAGCTGGGCATGGTGGTGGTGCCTGTAATCCCAACTACTCAGGAGGCCGAGGCAGGAGAATCGCTTGAACCCAGAAGGCGGAGGTTGCAGTGAGCCAAGATTGTGCCATTGCACTCCAGCCTGGGCACAAGGGTGAAACTCTGTCTTAAAAAAAAAAAAAAAAAAAGATCTTGCCTCTGAAGATGAAAGAACAGAGGAAATTGGAGTAAGGAAGCAAGAAAGTTGAGAGGGGCTAAGGTTATAGGTCAGAGAGTTGAAGCCTGGGAGCTAGGATTTCAGTCATGTAACTGGTCCAGGGTCTGGGAAGCTCCTTTGCATGGTTATGGGTGGAGGCTGCTATAGATGGAAAGGTCACTGGAGTTGAAGAGATTGGGGGAAGATGCAGCTTAGATGTTACTGCTAGCCAGCATGATGGAAAGGAAGATACAAACCGAGGTGCCCAAACCATAAATGAACATGGAGGAATGGGTGGAAAGTTGGGGGATGATGGAGTTGAGGTGCACAATGGGGTCTCACAGCTCGATAACATGGGCCTCAAAAGAAAAAGATTGTATATAAGGTTGGAGGAGCACAAATGTGGGAGCAGCATGGGAGCCATGAGAACTCCACCCTCCTTTTTTCAGCACTGTAACCACCCAAACCTCCTAATTCAGTGACCCTCTTCCCTAGAGATAGTGTCCCCTAAGGCGAGGACAATTCTGTTCCATTCTTTTTTGTGCATTTTTAACTACATTGCTAATCACAAAGTCTTAATCTAACAATATGTTTCATCATTTCTTTTATTGTTCTTTAATTTGCACACAAGGGGAAAGGAATGAGGCAGGGAATAAATGTGACTTTTTACAACTGTGACAATCAAATATTCCAGATTTTTAAGAACAGTGCGTATTTCAGGTATTCAGTACCTTTATTAAAACTCTGGGAGGGGCGCAATGGTTCACGCCTATAATCTCAGCACTTAGAAAGGTAAAGGCAGGAGGATTGCTTGAGGCCAGGAGTTTGAGATCAGCCTGGGCAACATAGCGACACTCCATCTCTACCAAAAATACATTAGCCAGGTCTGGTGGTGCACACCTGTAATCCCAGTTACTCAGGAAGCTGAGGCAAGAGGATCACTTGGGCCCAGGTGGTGAAGGCTGCAGTGAGCTATGATCACACCATTGCACTCCAGCCTGGATGACAGAGGGAGAACTTATTTCCAAAAAAAAATTGGACAGGTGCGGTGGCTCACGCCTGTAATCCTAACACTTTGGGAGGCTGAGGAGGGCAGATCATGAGGTCAGGAGTTCGGTATCAGCCTAACCAACATGGTGAAACTCCATCTTTACTAAAAATACAAAAATTAGCCAGGCGTGGTGGTGCACACCTGTAATCCCAGCTACTCAGGAGATTGAGCTGGGAAGGGGAGGTTGCAGTGAGCTGAGATCACACCACTGCACTCCAGCCTGGGAGACAGAGCAAGACTCCATCTGAAACAAATAAAAATTTTAAAAATAAATAAATAAAATTTAAAAAATGACCTGGGGTGGTGAGTCATGCTTATAATCCCTGCGCGTTGGGAGGCAGAGGAGGAAGGATCACTTGAGCCCAGGAGTTGGAGACCAGCCTGGGGAACATAGTGAGACCTGTCTCTACAAAAATCATTAATATAATTAAAATCTAAAAATGCATATTAGGTAATATGTCCTGGATTTTTGGTTTGCAATATATGGTTTTGTTTGTTTGTTTGTTTGTTTTGAGACAGATTCTCACTCTGTCACCCAGGCTGGAGTACGGTGGCAGAAACTCAGCTCACCGCAACCTCTGCCTTCTGGGTTCAAGTGATTCTCCTGCCACAGCCTCTCAAGTAGCTAGGATTACAGGCATGCACCACCACACCCAGCTAATTTTTGTACTTTTGGTAGAGACGGGATTTCTCCATGTTGGTCAGGCTGGTCTTGAACTCCTGACCACAGGTGGCCCACCCACCTCGGCCTCCCAAAGTGCTGGGATTACAGGCATGAGCCACCATGCCTGGCCTGGTTATTATTTTCATAACAGCTCCAAGGAGTGACCCACTGGGGATGGATATTATGTTTTTAAACTTTGAATTAGAATCTCTAGAGTTCCCAAAGAGCAATCCGGTATGCCTTTCCCAATCGAACGTTTCTATCACTGATCAGTGGCTAAGCGGGGCCTCAGGCAGGCTCAGATGTGCTTAAGATGGGAGCAGCAAGGAGCAGAACCCTGTGGGGGAAAAAAAGGTTGGGACTGTGTATCAGCCCATCCTCTTTTAACTTTTTTTTTTTTTTTTGAGATGGAGTCTTGCTCTGTTGGCTAGGCTGGAGTGCAATGGCACGATCTCAGCTCACTGTAACCTCTGCCTCTCAGGTTCAAGCAATTCTCCTGCCTCAGCCTCCCAAGTAGCTGAGCTTACATGCATGCACCATCAAGCCCTGCTAATTTTTGTATTTTTAGTAGAGGAGGGGTTTCGCCATGCTGGCCAGGTTGGTCTCAAACGACTGACCTCAGGTAATCCACCCGCCTGAGCTTCCCAAAGTGCTGGGGTTACAGATGGGAACCACCACACCCGGTCCCAAGACAGCTCATTCTTGAAGAGAGTTCATCAGCATTAAACATGTAGTTATTCAAAGTGAAGTCAGAAAATAAAGACCAATAGCCAGAATGAATGAGTCTACCCGCAGAGCAGGTTGGATTTTCAGGGGAGTTAAAGTAAAAGAGTCAGGCCAGGCTGGGTGCAGTGGCTCACGTGTATAATCCCATCACTTCGGGAGGCTGAGGGGGAGAATCATTTTAACCTAGGAGTTTGAGACCAGCCTGGGAAATATGGCAAAAACCCCATCTCTACAAAAAATACAAAAATTAGCCAAGTGTGGTGGCATGCACCTTGTTCCTAGCTACATGGGAGGCTGAGGCAGGAGGATCCCTTGAGCCCAGGAAGGGCAATTGTGTGTTAAAGGCATTATTTACCTTTATGAGGAAGGGTCCTAGAGAGTAAACCTGGGTCCAGGACAGCTGAAACAAGACCCTCTTGCCTGACAAGTTCTACAGAACTGCACCTCCTTCTTGTATACTCCAGGTCTCTGAAACGATACCTACTCTACCTGCTTCCTATTCCATGAACAACTTCCTTCCTTTATCTCTGGCTTCTTTTTTTTGGAGACAAGGTCCGGCTCTGTCACCAAGGCTGGAGTGCAGTGACACAATCTTGGCTCACTGCAACCTCTGACTCCTGGGTTCAAGCGATTCTTGTGCCTCAGCCTCCCAAGCACCTGGGACCACAGGTGCGCACCACCACATCCAGCTGATTTTTGTGTTTTTTGTAGAGATGGGTTTTCACCATGGTGGCCAGGCTAGCTCTGGCCTCTTTTTATTTTTATTTTTTTAGGCGGTATCTTGCTCTGTCACCCAGGCTGGAGTACAGGGCCATGAATTTGGCTCACTGCAGCCTCAACTTCCTGTGTGCAAGCGATCCTCCTACCTTAGCCTCCTGAGTAGCTGGGACTACAGGCACGCACCACCACGCCCGGCTAATTTTTGTATTTTTTGTAGAGGTGGGCGTTTTGCCATGTTGCTCAGGCTGGTCTTGAACTCCTGGGCTCAAGCAATCTGCCCAACTCCACCTCCCAAAGTGCTGATATTACAAGGATGAGCCATCCTGCCCAGCAAGATAATTACTTTTCAGACTTTTTTTTTTTTTAATTGAGACGGAGTCTCACTCTGTCGCCCAGGCTGGAGTGCAGTGGCTCGATCTCAGCTCACTGCAACTTCTGCCTCCCGGGTTCAAGCAATTCTCCCACCTCAGCTTCCCTAGTAGCTGGGATTACAGGCACTCGCGTCAATGCCCCGCTAATTCTTTTTATTTTTTAATTTATTTTTTAAGGTCAGATAATCTTTATTTACCAATTTATATAATTTGTATACCTAAGAAGAATTTCAGGCAGTTTATAAAGTTACATCTAGTACAGTAAACTTTTTAAAAAATAGAAGATAACATTAGAAACATGAAAGAAATGGAAAACAAAGAATAGGACATCAGTGAAGCCAGTGGTGAAATGAGTGCCCAAACGCACACGCCCTCAGAGATTGTAGATGCCTCCCTTTGTCATCAGATTAGAAATTGGGTGTCACAGTGTATTTTGCTAGGGTGGTTGTAACAAAGGTCACAAATTTGTTGTCTCCCCGTTCTGGAGGCCAGAAGTTCAAGCTCAAGATGTTGGCAGTGTTGGTTCCTTCTGAGGCCTGTGAGGGAAGGATCTGTTCCAGGCCGCTCCCCTTTGGCTTGTAGATGACCAGTGACCACCTTTATGTTCACATGGTGTTCTGCCTGAATGTGTCTGTGTCCAGATTACCAGTTGTGTCAGATTAGGGCCCGTCCCAATGACCTCACTTTAACTTGATTACTTCTGTAATGTCTGCATCTCCAAATAAGGTCACACCCTAAAGTACTGGAGGTTAGGACTTCAACATACATATTATGGGGAGACGCACTTCAACCCATTGCTTTCAACAGAGCAAACTGAGAGCTCATTGTTTTGTTCTATTTTGTGTTTTATGAGTTTTTTATTTTTCAAAATCTTGCTTCAGGACTTGACAGGGCTTCAGAGAGATCATTTAAATATTAATTACTATATAAAGGACTAGAGAGGGGCCCTGCCCTGCGGGCTTTGGGATCACAAGGATTCTGCTAGAAGGCAGCTTGCTGCCCCTTGGACGAATTACACTCTAAGAGCTTTTTGAGTGTGAGGAAGTGGAGGCTTTTTCAGTTCTCCTATTCTACATCTCTTCAGTCCTCTATAATTAACATAAACCATACCCTCTTCCATAATGTTGTCTAGCACTCTCTGGAGTTCACAATTGCTTTTGTGTTCTGGTAGTTTCATTGTAGGTTTGTTGAGTGCATAACCAAAATATCTACAGAATCTGGGAAAATGTCCTTTCACACCACTGAGAGAAATGTCAGCCAAGAATCTGTCTGGAAACACACGAGAAGGAAAAAGATTTTCACCTTTCTAAATTTTTAATGCAAATAATAATACACAACAATCTCATCTTTATGGCAGTAATGTCTGAACATTTCTTAAGAAAGCAAGGTGTGGAAATCAAAACTTTAGAGACAGAAGACTTTAAATGCCATCTCCTTCTCCCGGTAGAGAAGTGAAGCCAGAAAGATGAAGTCTTCCGGCCCCCAAACCAACATTCCTTTTATTAGGCTTAAAAAAAAAAAAAAAAAAAATCAGACCCAAACAGTACTGCTTCAAACACCACCTACAGACTGCACATGAGGATTTAGTACTGGTGCCCTTTACTTGAACCCCGAAAGCCAAGTGTGTTTCTGAATTCAAGAATTCTTTGGGCCGGGCACAGTGGCTCACGCCTGTAATCCCAGCACTTTGGGAGGCCAAGGCAGGCGGATCACGAGGTCAGGAGATTGAGACTATCCTGGCTAACATGGTGAAGCCCTGTCTCTACAAAAAAATACAAAAAATTAGCTGGGTGTGGTGGCGGGCGCCTGTAGTCCCATCTACTTAGGAGACTGAGGCAGGAGAATCGCTTGAACCCAGGGGAGGGGTGGAGGTTGCAGTGAACCGAGATCGTGCCACTGCACTCCAGCCTGGGCAACCGAGCGAGACTCCGTCTCAAAAAGAAAAAAAAAGAATTCTTTGGATTTTAGAAAGACAGTTCAGTGCAGTGTACATACCACATATCCCTCAACATTCCCAGTAGGTTCAGGGAGAGCTACTTCTAATCAAACACACTAATATTTCTGCAGCGAAGTGTGTCAATGTCCACATTATGTGCAATAAATAAGGATCATTTATAGTGTGATGTCACTTCATGGATCAGATTTTGCTACCAAAATGAGTTATGAAAACCTAGCAGTTTTCAGTTTTCAGTACTCTTTAGATTTCAGGGTTAAGGATAAAAGATTGTTCACTCTCCTAATCTACAAGTGAGATTCTCAAGCTGCATTTTGCAGAACTACTTAGAGTGCCTGAATCAGATTCTTTGGGGTGTGGCCTGGAAATTAGAATTTTTGACAAAACCCAGCTGATACTGATGCAGAGGCTGGATAAACACTGAGAAACACTGCCTAGGGCACAGTGCTACGGCATGGGAAACAGATGGGAACCTCAGCTGGGCTATTTTTATCACATGCCTCTCCCCAAACCTCCCTTTGACATCACTTTGACCCTGCAGTGACGTTGCACAGAATTTTTCTATGACATTTTGATGGAAGTGGGTGTCCAAAGGACAGGAATATACAAAGATCAAAGGGACAGGAGAGAAAAACAAAGCAGAAAAAGGCAGACAAAATTACTATTCTAAACTCAAGCTACAGTCTGGTCATCGGATGATGTTACATGTATTCATTCACTGTCTACTGAGTATGTGTTATCGGTCAGACACTGGTGCAGGTAGTTGGACAATCACAAAATAATTCTAGATCAAGTAATTTTCCCTTTTGGTAATTCTCATTTCTCTCTAAACCACTTGTTGTTTTGGGTTTTGTTTTGGTTTTTGAGGAGTGGGAATCAGCCACTGAAGCACATTGAGTTCTTCCAGGCGGTAGCTCCATCTGCAAAGCTTGTACTCACACCCCTCTTCAGCTGGGCGTCTGTTTCTCTAGGTTTCTTTTTGCATGGGTTTGCATATGGAGATCTGGTTGTTTCTGCGGAGGTTTCTATGTTGATGTCTCTGGCGGTCTCTCGGTAGGTAGGTGTGTTACCCTTGTCAAGAAGAAGGACCCACATTTAACATCAAAATGTCTTGTGGACTGCCCACACGCTAATTGTCATCTTCTTTACATAGTTCTGGAGGTCAGAAGTCCAAAGTCAGTCTCATTGGGCTAAAGTCAAGGTGCCAGTAGAACTGGTCCTTTCTGGAGGTTCTGAGGCCACCTGCATTCCTTGGCTCATGGTTGCTTCCTTGCTTCACTCCCACCTTTTACTTCCTTCATCACATCTTCCACTCCTGACTGTTGATCCTACTGCCTCCCTGTGATAAGGAGCCTTGTTATCACATTGGCCCACCTTAGGAACCCAGGATCACCACCCCTGTCACCCAGGGTGTCCTTGCTCTCAGAGCTCCTAAGGTGGTGGCGGGCCACTTCCAAGATGGCGGTAAGCCTCGTGTTCTCTGACCTGGGGTTCTTGGCCTCACGGATTCCAAGGAATGGAATCTTGGGCCATGCAGTGAGTGTTACAGCTCTATTAGAAACCGTGGGTCACGTAAGAGAACTGTGGAACCCAGTGACTAGTGTTCAGCTCGACTAGGACAAACCTGGGCACTTAGCCGTGCAGGAACAACGGCAAGCCTCTAGCCCGATAGGGAGCGGCAATGGGCACCTCACTGGATCAGGAGCACAGCGGATACCCTGTTGGATCCGGAGGGATGGAAGTCAGCGGCGGCTGACTGCAACGGCGGCAAACAGCAGTGGTGGAAGGCAAGTGAAAGCTCAGCTCCAGCCGTAACAAACATGGACCAGAAGATAGTGCAGCTGCAAGATTTAATAGAGTAAAAACAGAGCTCCCATACAAAGGAAGGGGACCCAAAGAGGGTAGCCCTTTTTTAATTTTTAGTAGAGATGGGATTTCGCCACGTTGGCCAGGCTGGTCTCGAACTCATGACCTCAAGTGATCCATCAGCCTCAGCCTCCCAGAGTGCTGGGATTACAGGTGTGAGCCACTGTGCCCAGGCTTCTTCTGACTTTTAAAGTAAATACTTTTCTTGCTTGTCTTTATACTTATATCGACTGTGTATATATTCCTAAGCATGGTTTAGTATTGTCCCTTGAAAGAGTTATATAAGTATATATATATGTGTGTGTGTGTGTGTGTATATGTATAGGCTGAGATTACAAGTGTGAGCCACCATGCCTGGTCAAGAGTTATATAAGTATACTTTATTATTTTAACATTTATTTTGAAATAATTTCAGAAAAGTTGCAAAACAATACAAAGAATCCATCTACTCTTCATTGAGATTCCTCAAATATAACATTTTACCAAGTTTGCTTTTAAATTTTTGTCTCTCCCTTCACTTCCCACACACATTTTTCCCCAAAACTATCATTGAATAAATTGCATACACAATTCCCCTGTCGCTCATTACTCATATTTTCTTTCTTTCTTTTTTTTTTGAGACAAAGTCTCACTGTGTTGCCCAAGCTGGAGTACAGTGGCACACGATCTTGGCTCACTGCAACCTGCACCTCCCGGGTTCAAGCAATCCTCCTGCCTCAGCCTCCTGAGTAGCTGGGACTACAGGTATGTGCCACCATGCCCGGCTAATTTTTGTGTTTTTAGTAGAGATGGAATTTCACTATGTTGGCCAGGCTAGTCTTGAACTCCTGACCTCGTGATCCACCCAACTCAGCCTCCCAAAGTGCTGGGATTACAGGCATGAGTCACTGCGCCCAGCCCATTTCTCATACTTTCTAAAAGTAAGCCTATTTTCTTATATCACAGTACAGTTATCAAAATCAAGAAGTTAACTTTGACATAGTACTATTATTTAATCCAGACACTATGCAAATTTTGCCAGTGGTCTCACTAATGTCCTTTATAGGAGAAGAAAAAAAGTAAAACAATTTCTGTCTCAAGATCCAATTCAGCGTCACAAATTGCATTTACTTGTCAATGTAGTCACCTTTAATATTCAATAATTTTTTGGTCTGTCTGATTTTCATAACCTTGACACTTTTGAAAGTTACAGGCCACTTATTATGTACAATGTCCCTCAGTATGAGTTTGCATAGTATTTCCTCATAATTAGATTCAGGTTACGCATTTTTGCCAGGAATATCCAGAAGTGATGCTGTGTACTTCTCCATATATATTACCAGGAAAAATAACAACCATTTTGTGGGGAGGCACTTTTTTTTTTTTGAGACAGAGTTTCGCTCTTGTTTCCCAGGCTGGAGTGTAATGACTCGATCTCAGCTCACTGCAACCTCTGCCTCCCCAGTTCAAGCGATTCTCCTGCTTCAGCCTCCCAAGTAGCTGGGATTACAGGCATGGGCCACCATGCCTGGCTAATTTTGTATTTTTAGTAGAGACAGGGTTTCTACATTTTGGTTAGGTTGGTCTCAAACTCCCGACCTCAGGTGATCCGCCCCCTTCAGCCTCCCAAAGTGCTGCAATTACAGGCGTGAGCCACTGCGCCCTGCCTGGGGAGGCACTTTTGAGACTAGATACAACTCCTGTTTTTAATCACATTTTTGCTTATTAATTTTAGTAACAATTGATTATTCTGACCTGAAACAATTATAACTTTGGTGGTTGACAAATAGTGATATATATTGTTTTTTGTTTTTATCTGATATGGAGTCCTGCTCTGTCGCCCAAGCTGGAGTGCAGTGGCACGATTTTGGCTCACTACAACCTCTATCTCCTGGGTTCAAGATAGCTGTAAAACTTGTTTATTTTTAAAAAATGTTTCTTTTTTTTTTTTTTTTTGAGACGGAGTCTCGCTCTGTCGCCCGGACTGGAGTGCAGTGGCCGGATCTCAGCTCACTGCAAGCTCCGCCTCCCGGGTTCCCGCCATTCTCCTGCCTCAGCCTCCCGAGTAGCTGGGACTACAGGCGCCGCCACCTCGCCCGGCTAGTTTTTTTTTTTTTTTTTTTTTTTTTTTTTTTTTTGAGACGGAGTCCCGCTCTGTCACCCAGGCTGGAGTGCAGTGGCCGGATCTCAGCTCACGGCAAGCTCCGCCTCCCGGTTCCCGCCATTCTCCTGCTCAGCCTCCGAGTAGCTGGGACTACAGGCGCCCGCCAGCACGCCCGGTAGTTTTTTGTATTTTTAGTAGAGACGGGGTTTCACTGTGTTAGCCAGGATGGTCTCGATCTCCTGACCTCGTGATCCGCCGTCTCGGCCTCCCAAAGTGCTGGGATTACAGGCTTGAGCCACCGCACCCGGCCCCGGCTAGTTTTTTGTATTTTATTTTTAGTAGAGACGGGGTTTCACAGTGTTAGCCAGGATGGTCTCGATCTCCTGACCTCGTGATCCGCCCGTCTCGGCCTCCCAAAGTGCTGGGATTACAGGCTTGAGCCACCGCGCCCGGCCTAAAAAATGTTTCTAAAAGATAAAAAATGTTTTTACCTGGAAATCGAGTAAACAAGTTATTTGTATTTTTAAGAAAGCCTATGGAATGTCTCAAAAAGATCTATTCTGGCCAGACACAGTGGCTCACGCTTTGTAATCCCAGCACCCTGGGAGGCCAAGGTGGGTGGATCACCTGGGGTCAGGAGTTCGAGACCAGCTTGGCCATGGCAAAACCGCATCTCTACTATAAATACAAAAATTAGCCAGGCGTGGTGTTGGGTGCCTATAATCCCCACTACTCAGGAGGCTGAGGCAGGAGAATCGCTTGAACCTGGGAGGCGAAGATTGCAGTTGCACTGAGCTGAGATCATACCACTGCACTTCAACCTGTGCAACAGAGTGAGACTCTGTCTAAAAAAAAAAAAAAAAAAAAAAAAAAAAAAAAAAAAAGAGAGAGAGAGAGAAAGAAAAAGAAAAAACAGAAAAAAAGGCTATGCTAAGACCCTGGTTTCTGAAGTCCCACAGTTCCCCTAGTAGATGTTTTGGCTGTGTAGTAACCACATGCATGCGTTTACCACAGTCTATCCAACCAACCTCCTCTGCTTGGACATTTGAGTAGTTTACAAGATTTTGCAATTACAGATAATCAGTAATGAATAAACCTACACATATGTATTTTCATGTTGTTGAGGTATATGTTCAGGGTCAATTCCTAGAAGTAGGATTGTTCAATGGAAGAGTAGATACATATGTGGGTTTTTTTGTTTTGTTGTTTTTGCTTCTGAGATGGAATCTCATTCTGTTGCCCAGGCTGCAGTGCAGTGGCACAATCTCGGTTCAAGGCAACCTCCACCTCCTGAGATCAAGCCATCCTTCCACCTCAGCCTCCCGAGCAGCTGGGATGACAGGCGCACACTACCATGCCCGGCTAATTTTTCTACTTTCAGTAGAGAAAGGGTTTTGCCATGTTGGCCAGGCTGGTCTTGAGCTCCTGGGCTTCAGCGATCTTCTGCCTCCCAAAGTGCTAAGATTACAAGGTGTGAGTCAGTAGGTCCAGCCTCATTTTTCCTTTCTATTTTTTTTTCTAATTTAAGGTGACTTTTCACTTTCTCACATGCTTTTTGAAAGATATTTTCTTTTCCTTTAGCTTTGTAGGTTTTTGGGGAGGATTTTCAACAGCAGAAAAACCTTTAATTTCCTGACTTTTGCAATAATTTTGTATGGATGTTGGCTACTTTATTCCAAATCATTCAATTCATAAAATTCTTACTTTGAGTGTCCTTGTCAGTTCTGCCCTCTTTTCTGCAATTTAAAGATTTTTGTTGATGCGGTGGGGGAAAACTTGGCATTTTCTCTTCTCTTTTTTTTCAATTCCCCTTTTCCTTTCACCACCCCTCCTTATAACTGATTCTCTCCCAGAAACACTTTCTATGAGGCTGCCACTCCTGGTACCACACGTTTAAGGCTGTTCCCTAAAGCCAGGGCTGTGATCTACTGAGTCCTAAGCTGTGTTCAGTATTTTAGACTTGTTCTTTCCCATTTCCCCCCTGGAAATTGTATCTGTGCTTCCTCTCAGTCCTAAACTCCATTCTGCTTTGTCCATCTAATGCTTTAACCTCCCTTTCTTCACACTCCACACCCACAGGCTTATGGTGGTGGCAGGATCCCTGCTGCAAACTTTTTCCTCTATTTACAGGTAATTTGAAGTTGCGGTGTTCTGCCCTGTATAGTTTTTATTTGTCCTATTAGATTTTATGGTTGTTTTGGGAGAGGGAGGGACAGATTTACAATGAGGTTACCGCTATTATTCTCCAGCCCCAGAAATCTCTGCATGCTTTTCTTTTTTCCTTCCTTC
The DNA here is from genome assembly GCF_009764315.1 of Trachypithecus francoisi. Classification (NCBI taxonomy): domain Eukaryota; kingdom Metazoa; phylum Chordata; class Mammalia; order Primates; family Cercopithecidae; genus Trachypithecus; species Trachypithecus francoisi. Next base: position 45,347,414 of record NW_022681466.1, on the reverse strand, counting down.
CTTCCTTCCTTCTTCTTTTTTTTTTTTTTTTTTCGATGGAGTCTGTCACCCAGGCTAGAGTGCAGTGGCACAATCTTGGATCACTGCAGCCTCTGCCTCCCGGGTTCCAGTGATTCTCCAGCTTCAGCCTCCCGAGTAGCTGGGATTACAGGCACGCCACCATGCCGGGCTAATTTTTGTATTTTTGGTAGAGATGGGGTTTCATCATGTTGACCAGGCTGGTCTTGAATTCCTGACCTCAGGTGATCCACCTGCCTCGGCCTCCCAAATGCTGGTATTACAGGCGTGAACCACCATGTCTGGCCTGTATGCTTTTCTTAATACACAGACACATTTCAGTATCTAGTCATGATGAAAATCATTGAAAACTAGCAATAGAAAAGACGTATCTTGGTTGGGTGCAGTGGCTCATGCCTGTAAACCAGCACTTTGGGAGGCTAAGGCTGACAGATCGCCTGAGGTCAGGAGTTCATGACCAGCCTGGCCAACACGGTGAAACCCTGTCTCTACTAAAAATACAAAACTTAGCCAGGCATGGTAGCACATACCTGTAATCCCGGCTACTCAGGAGGCTGAGGCAGGAGAATTGCTTGAAACCTGGGAGGCGGAGGTTGCAGTAAGCCGAGATCGTGCCATTGCACTCTAGCCTGGGCGACAAGAATGAGATTTCGTCTAAAAAAAACAAAAAAACAAAACAAACAAACAAACAAATAATAATAATTAGCTGGGCATGGCGGCGCCCGCCTGTAGTCCCAGCTACTTGGGAGGCTGAGGCAGAAGAATCACTTAAGCCCAGTAGGCAGAGGTTGCAATGAGCTCAGATTGTGCCACTGCACTCCAGCCTGGGCCACAGAGCAAGACTCTGTCTCAAAAAAAAAAAAAGAAAAAACAAAAAAACAAAAAAAACGGAGGTATCTTGTGATCTTGTGGTATAATCAATTGTTATAAATGATAGTTATAAGTGGAGTTGAGTGTTGAGAATGGTCACAAGATTAGCAAAGGTAACGTGTTGGGCTGGGTGCGGTGGCTCATGCCTGTAATTCCAGCACTTTGGGAGGCTGAGACAGGAGTTCAAGACCAGCCTGGGCAACAAAGTGTGACTATGTCTTTACAAAAAATAAATGACATTAGCCAGGCATGATGGTGTGCACCTGTGGTCCCAGCTACTCGGAAGGCTGAGGTGGGAAGGTTGCTTGAGCCAGAGAGGTAGAGGCTGCAGTGAGCCAAGATCACGCCACTGCACTCCAGCCTGGGTGACAGAGTGTAACATACTGTACATTAGTGGCTTTAGATTGTGTCATCGAGTTGAACGTCAATGTCAAATTTGAGAAAATTGAGAAGCATCTTTTTAAAGATGGAGAGTAAGACAATAAATAGTAGTTTTTATGCTGCTACTGCTCAATATAGTATTGGTGATCCTGGCATGGCAATAAAGAAAGAAGTAAGAAATAAGGTATTTGACCAGGCGCCGTGGCTCACGCCTGTAATCCCAGTACTTTGGGAGGCCGAGGTGGACGGATCACCTGAGGTTGGGAGTTCACGACCAGCCTGACCAACATGGAGAAACCCCGTCTCTACTAAAAATACAATATTAGCAGGTCGTGGTGGCACCTACCTGTAATCCCAGCTACTTGGGAGGCTGAGGCAGGAGAATCACTTGAACCTGGGAGGCGGAGGTTGTGGTAAGCCGAGATTGTGCCATTGCACTCCAGCCTGGGCAATAAGAGAGAAACTCCGTCAGAAAGAAAAGAAAGAGAAAGAAGGAAGGAAGGAAGGAAAGAAGGAAGGAAGGAAGGAAGGAAGGGAAAGAAAGAAAAGAAAGAGAAAGAAGGAGGGAAGGAAGGAAGGAAAGAAAGGGAGGGAGGGAGAAAGAAAGAAAGAGGGAGAAAGAGGGAGAAAGAAAGAGGGAGAAAGAGAGGGAGAAAGAAAGGAAAGAAAGAAAGAGAAAGAAGGAGGGAAGGAAGGAAGGAAAGAAAGGGAGGGAGGGAGAAAGAAAGAGAGGGAGAAAGAAAGAAAGAAAGAGAAAGAAAGAAAGAAAGAAAGAAAGAAAAGGTATTTTACATAAGGATTGAAAAGAAATTAAAACCATTGTTTGAAGATAACAGCTTAAACAGAAACTCTGCAAATCCTTAGAATAAGGAAGTTCAGGCCAGGTGTAGTGGTTTGTGCCTGTAATCCCAGTGCTTTGGGAGGCTAAGGTGGGAGGATTGCTTGAGCCCAGGAGTTTGAGACAAGCTGGGGCAACATAATGAGATCCCATCTCTACAAAGAATTTAAAAATGAACCGGGTGTGGTGGTGCATGCCTGTAGTCCTAGCTACTTGGGAGCCTGAGGTGGGAAGGTCACCTGAGCCTGAAGAATTCAAGGCTACAGTGTTATGATCATGCCACTGCATTGCACTCCAGCCTGGGAGACAGAGCAAGACCCTGATACCCTGTCTCAAAAAACAAAATAAAAAATCCTCACTAAATTGAACATGACATCAACATTCAATAGCCATTCCCCTTCTCCTTTGCTAATAAAATTCCAGTTTCTTTTTTTTTTTTTGAGGCGGAGTCTCGCTCTGTCACCCGGACTGGAGTGCAGTGGCCGGATCTCAGCTCACTGCAAGCTCCGCCTCCCGGGTTCACGCCATTCTCCTGCCTCAGCCTCCCGAGTAGCTGGGACTACAGGCGCCCGCCACCTCGCCCGGCTAGTTTTTGTATTTTTAGTAGAGATGGGGTTTCACCGTGTTAGCCAGGATGGTCTCGATCTCCTGACCTCGTGATCCGCCCGTCTCGGCCTCCCAAAGTGCTGGGATTACAGGCTTGAGCCACCGCGCCCGGCCCTAAAATTCCAGTTTCTTTGTGTTCCATCCCAGGATCCTGATTTATCTAAACTGGTCACTCTTGGTCAATAAGTTTGGCTAAAAAGAAATATCGAAATTGGTCACAGCAAATCTATTCTTTTGTTTTTCTTGGCTCAGTGCAAACTCTGCCTTCTGGGTTCAAGCAATTCTTTGCTTCAGCCTCCTGAGTAGCTGGGATTACAGGCACCCACCACCATGCCCGGCTAATTTTTGTATTTTTAGTAGAGTGGGGTTTCACCATCTTGGCTAGGCTGGTCTTGAACTCCTGACCTAGCAATCTACCCAGCTTGGCCTCCCGAAGTGCTGACTCTGTCACCCAGGCTGGAGTGCAGTGGTGCAATCATGGCTCACTGCAGTCACAACCTCCCTGGGCTCAGATGATTCTCCCACTTTAGCCTCCCAAGTCACTGGGATTAAAGGCACATGCCACCATGCTCAATTTTTTTTTTTTTTTTTTAGAGACAGGGTATCCCTACCTTGCCCAGGCTGGTCTTGAACTCCTGGCCTCAAAGGATTCTCCTGCTTCAGTCTCCCAAAGCACTGGGTCTATTATTCCCTTTCTTGTTCAAACTTAATTCTGCATTTTCAAGGCCTTGAATTTTCAAATACAGCTTTTTCTTTCCCTGAATTTGTTTGGGATTCAAATACAGCTTTAACTCTCAATTGAAAATTCTATGTTGATGATGTTGAAAAGATTCTCTCCTTTGACCAAAACTTTAGGCAGGCCCCTCTAAGTCCTTTCTGATTAGGCCTGACCTTGGGCTTCCCTCTCTGTCCTTGTAGAATATAGTTTAAAAAATCCTGCTAAATCATTTTAGCAAAAATTCCCATCTTTGATATCTTATCAATGTAGTTAGCTTCCAGCAATTATCCTATCAAGTCAGTTTAGCCAGAAACCCCTTATCTTTGATGTTTTCTCTTAGTAATTTTCCATCAACTGACCCCATTCTGTTCCTTGGATATACACCTCCACTTGTCCCTGTTAAAATCAGAATCCTCTCTCTCTCCCCTACTGCAAGACCCCATTACAGTAGATATTGCAGTAGGCCCTATATCTACGTTCATGCCCCCCTATTGTGCCTTATGATCTTTAGCAAGTGTCATAAATACATTTTTCTTTTCTTTTGAGATGGAGTCTCACTTTGTTGCCCAGGCTGGAGTGCAGTGGCACGATCTGGGCTCACTACAAGCTCTGCCTCCCGGATTCACACCATTCTCCTGCTTCAGCCTCCCGAGAAGATGGGACTACAGGTGCCCGCCATCACGCCCAGCTAATTTTTTGTATTTTTTTTTTTTTTTAGTAGAGACAGGGTTTCACCGTGTTAGCCAGGATGGTCTTGATCTCCTGACCTCATGATCCGCCTGCCTCGGCCTCCCAAAGTGCTATGATTACAGGCGTGAGACACGTACCCAAATATAAATACATTTTTATTTTTTCCTTTGAGACAAGGGCTCACTCTGCCACCCAGGCTGGGTACAGCAGTGCCATCATGGCTTACTGCAGCCTCAACCTCTGAGGCTCAAGCGATCCTTTCACCTCAGCCTCCTAAGTAGCTGGGACCACAGGTGCACTCCCCCATGCCTGGCTAATTTTTACTCATTTTTTGTAGAGATGGGGGTCTCACTATGTTACCCAGGCTGGTCTCGAACTCCTTGGCTCAAGTGATCCATCACCCTCAGCCTCCAAAAGTGTTAACATTACAGGCATGAGCCACGGTGCCCAGCATAGATTTCTCTTTTTTTTTCTTTTCTTTTTTTTTTTTTTTGAGACGGAGTCTTGCCCTGTCACGTGGGCTAGAGTGCAATGGTGTGATCTCGGCTCACTGCAACCTCCACCTCCCAGGTTGAAGCGATTCTCCTGCCTCAGCCTCCTGAGTAGCTGGGACTACAGATGCACGCCACCACGCCTGGCTAATTTTTGTATTTTTAGTAGAGACGGGGTTTCACCATATTGGCCAGGATGACCTTGATCTCCTGATCTCATGGTCCACCCGCCTCGGCCTCCCAAAGTGCTGGGATTACAGGTGTGAGCCACCATGCCCGGCCCATTTCTTTTTTTTAATTTAATACAGATGGGGTCTTGTTATGCTGCCCAGGCTGGTCTCTTATCTCAGGCTCAAGCAATCTGCCCATCTTGGCCACCCAAAGTGCTGGGATTACAGGTGTGAGCCACAACATCTGGCCTACAGTTTTCCTTAACAGTGTTGAATATTAAAAGGATGCTTGAGGCTGGGGCGGGCGAACTGCTTGAGCCCATGAGTTTGAGACCAGCCCAAGCAATATGGCAAAACCCTATCTCTACAAAAATACAACAATTAGCTGGGAGTGGTGGGGCATGCCTGTTGGTCCCAACTACTTGGGAGGCTAAGGCAGGAGGATCGCTTGAACCTGGGAAGTAGAGGTTGCAGTGACCTGTGATCGTGCCACTGCATTCCAGCCTGAGTAACAGAGCAAAACCCTGTCTCCAAAAAAAGAATGCTTGTGATAGAGGAAATTGTTAATAAAAATGCAAGAACTGAAGGAAAATTGAAGATGTATAACTTTCTACTTTAAAGCAAATCCTAGTCACTCAAAGAGGGAAAATATATTCCAATTTCAGTGGGAGAAGAGTAAGGAAGCAGCACATAGATCAAAGCCCTAACAAAGGACTATAACAGATCTGGATGATTAATAATCAAGTTTCCTCTGTAAAACCTGGACCTGGACATTAGCCTACAGTAGACTTTATATTTAAAAATGCTAGGCTGGGCACAGTGGCTCACGCCTGTAATCTCAACACTTTGGGAGGCCGAAGTGGGCGGATCATGAGGTGAAGAGATCGAGACCATCCTGGCTAACATGGTGAAAACCCGTCTCTAATAAAAATACAAAAAAAATTACCCAGGCGTCGTGGGGGGCGCCTGTAGTCGCAGCTACTCGTGAGGCTGAGGCAGGAGAATGGTGTGAACCCTGGGAGCTTGCAGTGAGCCGAGACTGCACCACTGCACTCCAGCCTGGGTGACAGAGGGACACTCTGTCTCAAAAAAAGAAAAAAAAAATGCTAGAGAGGGCTGGCCACAGTGGCTCACGCCTATAATCCCAACACTGTGGGAGGCTGAGGTGGGCAGATCACCTGAGGTCGGGAGTTCGAGACCAGCCTGACCAACATGGAGAACCCTTGCCTCTACTAAAAATACAAAAATCAGCCAGGCGCAGTGGTGCATGCCTGTAGTCCCAGCTACTTGGGAGGCTGAGGCAGGAGAAGCGCTTGAAACCAGGAGGTGGAGGTTGCTGTGAGTGGATATCGCGCCATTGCACTCTAGTTTGGGCAACAAGAGTGACACTCTGTCCCCCCAAAAAAAAAAAAAAAAAAACAATAGCTAGAGAGGCTGGCTGAGGTGGCTCACGCTTATAATTCCAGTGCTTTGGGAGGCTGAGGTGGGAGGATTGCTTGAGGCCAGGAGTTTGAGATCAGCCTGGGCAACATAGCAGTACCCTGACTCTACAAAAATAAAAAATAAAAAATGAGGCAGGTGTGGTGCTGCATGTGTTGTCCTGGCTTCTTGGGTGGCTGAGGTGGGAGGATTGCTTGAGTCTAGGAGTTCGAGGCTGCAGTGAGCTATGATAATACTACTGCACTCCAGGCTGGAGGTCAGAGCGAGACCGTCTTAAAAAAAAATGCTAGAGAAGACAACTTACAGTTACCATTAAACATGACTTGAAACCTCCAGAGGAAGTCCAGAACTAAAATATAAGATTCTGAACGTACACTAATGCCAAAAGTGCCCAGTTGTATCATTTAATAGCTGAGCCTGTTTTCTCTTTTGTAAAATGAAGTAATACCTACCTTCTAGTGTTGAGAATTGAAAATACCTTCCACAAAGCAAGCAACACAATCCATAGAGCAGGATCTCAAGAAACACAGCTTTTTAACAAAGTTTGCACTTACAAAGAAAAATAAAACCTGTACTGAACCTTCATGAAACATGAGTTGTCAGCTAAACAAGCCAAAGAATAGTTTCATGTCTAAGCTGCTGTTTATCCTTGTTCAGCTGACATTAAATGGCAGGTCCTAGGGAAGGTTATGAGGTCTGCGTTGTTCCCTTTGGAACTGCCCAGCTCACCCCACCTTCATGTGTTTTTCCCTGTTACCGCCTTTTCTTCAAGTCTGAATAAAACCCTTCAGCTCTCTGTACTTTCTCCAAGATACCAAAAAAAAAAAAAAAAAAAGATTTTCAAATTAGAGTAAAATTCAGTTTCTACATCTTACTTCTTTCAGATCCTGACCTTTTTAAATAGATTCTAATTGGAACAAAAAACCTTTGTGTCCCTTTTGAAGAAATTTCAGAAATCATGTGATCAAAGGATAAGCAGTTGACTTGCAAATTCACAGCTGCTGGCTTCTGTAGTTTGAAAAAAGGTATTCTAAAAATTACCATTGTTTTTGTCATAGTATTTATTTTGATATTCCAAATAATACTAAAAAAGAGTATGACCGTTTAAAAATATAAATATATTAAAAGAGAGTGTAAGTTTTAAAAAATTAGATAAACATTGCTCTAGATTTTTGTGAAACATAAAACTGTATCTCTATTTTTCTGTGCCTTCTTATTAAAATACAGATGGCACAGCTTTCATATAGTTTTAACAACTTGATTATAAATTGCTTTCAAAAGTAACTTATTTGGATTTTCCATATCCTTTAATGAATTGCAAATATATTAACAGAAAAGACTTTCCCCCTCACGACTGTACAATTTCTGAAATAAGTCAGTTAAAGCAAAAAGAAGACACAAAATTACATTGTTTCAATGCAAACAGAACACACACTTCACACCCACACTTGCATTTTCCCAGGTTTTCACAAAGAAAATGGGTCACCGTATTTCTCAGTGAAGACTCATACTATACTCTGGCTAATCAGAGACTTCCAAACTTTTTTCTTCAAAAAGAGCATTTTTAATAGACTAAATACTGGTTATCACTGAGTTT